>NC_092280.1:18311512-18534012 GCF_036320965.1 Panulirus ornatus | reverse complement strand
GGGTGACTGTATTGTTGACTAGTTGGTAAGGTTATTTAATGTATGTATGACTCATGGTGAGGTGCCTGAGGATTGGCGGAATGCGTGCATAGTGCCATTGTACAAAGGCAAAGGGGATAAGAGTGAGTGCTCAAATTACAGAGGTATAAGTTTGTTGAGTATTCCTGGCAAATTATATGGGAGGGTATTGATTGAGAGGGTGAAGGCATGTACAGAGCATCAGATTGGGGAAGAGCAGTGTGGTTTCAGAAGTGGTAGAGGATGTGTGGATCAGGTGTTTGCTTTGAAGAATGTATGTGAGAAATACTTAGAAAAGCAAATGGATTTGTATGTAGCATTTATGGATCTGGAGAAGGCATATGATAGAGTTGATAGAGATGCTCTGTGGAAGGTATCAAGAATATATGGTGTGGGAGGCAAGTTGTTAGAAGCAGTGAAAAGTTTTTATCGAGGATGTAAGGCATGTGTACGTGTAGGAAGAGAGGAAAGTGATTGGTTCTCAGTGAATGTAGGTTTGCGGCAGGGGTGTGTGATGTCTCCATGGTTGTTTAATTTGTTTATGGATGGGGTTGTTAGGGAGGTGAATGCAAGAGTTTTGGAAAGAGGGGCAAGTATGAAGTCTGTTGGGGATGAGAGAGCTTGGGAAGTGAGTCAGTTGTTGTTCGCTGATGATACAGCGCTGGTGGCTGATTCATGTGAGAAACTGCAGAAGCTGGTGACTGAGTTTGGTAAAGTGTGTGAAAGAAGAAAGTTAAGAGTAAATGTGAATAAGAGCAAGGTTATTAGGTACAGTAGGGTTGAGGGTCAAGTCAATTGGGAGGTGAGTTTGAATGGAGAAAAACTGGAGGAAGTGAAGTGTTTTAGATATCTGGGAGTGGATCTGGCAGCGGATGGAAACATGGAAGCGGAAGTGGATCATAGGGTGGGGGAGGGGGCGAAAATTCTGGGAGCCTTGAAGAATGTGTGGAAGTCGAGAACATTATCTCGGAAAGCAAAAATGGGTATGTTTGAAGGAGTAGTGGTTCCAACAATGTTGTATGGTTGCGAGGCGTGGACTATGGATAGAGTTGTGCGCAGGAGGATGGATGTGCTGGAAATGAGATGTTTGAGGACAATGTGTGGTGTGAGGTGGTTTGATCGAGTAAGTAACGTAAGGGTAAGAGAGATGTGTGGAAATAAAAAGAGCGTGGTTGAGAGAGCAGAAGAGGGTGTTTTGAAATGGTTTGGTCACATGGAGAGAATGAGTGAGGAAAGATTGACCAAGAGGATATATGTGTCGGAGGTGGAGGGAACGAGGAGAAGAGGGAGACCAAATTGGAGGTGGAAAGATGGAGTGAAAAAGATTTTGTGTGATCGGGGCCTGAACATGCAGGAGGGTGAAAGGAGGGCAAGGAATAGAGTGAATTGGAGCGATGTGGTATACCGGGGTTGACGTGCTGTCAGTGGATTGAATCAAGGCATGTGAAGCGTCTGGGGTAAACCATGGAAAGCTGTGTAGGTATGTATATTTGCGTGTGTGGACGTATGTATATACATGTGTATGGGGGTGGGTTGGGCCATTTCTTTCGTCTGTTTCCTTGCGCTACCTCGCAAACGCGGGAGACAGCGACAAAGCAAAAAAAAAAAAAAAAAAAAAAAAATATATATATATATATATATATATATATATATATATATATATATATATAGATAGATAGATAGATAGATAGATAGATAGATAGATAGATAAATAGATAGAAGATAGAAGATAGATAGAAGTTAGATAGATAGATAGATAAACAGATAGATAGACAGTAGCGCCAGTAAGGTCCCTGCATCTCGCCTGACAGCACTGGGATCTTGATGTTCCAACAACACGTATGATTCAATTAAGATCCCAAGTGAAGTTGTGGCTTAGAAAAACTCCTTCCTGAGGAGCAGACAAGGAAACATGCGGTGGTCCCGCCTCCCCTCCTGCACCCCCGCCAGGCGCTACGCGTCAGGCTTAAGAAAAGAAGAAAAAAAAAAGATTTTATTTGTAAATTAAAACACTGGCTGCTGGTGTGACTCACTCACACCTTCTTCCTCTTCACCTTCTCTCTCTCTCCCTCTCTCTCTCTCTCTCTCTCTCTCTCTCTCTCTCTCTCTCTCTCTCTGGTCTGGTCCGGTCTGGTTTGGTCTGGTCTGGTCTGGTTTGGTCTGGTCAGGTCCGGTCTGGTTTGGTCTGGTCTGGTCCAATCTGGTCTGGTCTGGTCCACTCTGATCTGGTCTGATCTGGTCCAATCTGGTCTGGTCTTTTCTAGTCCGGTCAGGTCTGGTCTGGTCTGGTCCGGTCTGGTCCAATCTGGTCTGGTCTGGTCTGGTCCAATCTGGTCTGGTCTGGTCCAATCTGGTCTGGTCTGGTCCAATCTGGTCTGGTCTTTTCTACTCCCATCAGGTCTTGTCTGGTCTGGTCCGGTCTGGTCCAATCTGGTCTGGTCTTTTCTAGTCCGGTCTGGTCTGGTCTGGTCTGGTCTGGTCCAATCTGGTCTGGTCTTTTCTAGTCCGGTCTGGTCTGGTCTGGTCTGGTCTGGTCTGGTCCGGTCTGGTCCAATCTGGTCTGGTCTGGTCTGGTCTGGTCTGGCCTGGTCCGGTCTGGTCCGGTCTGGTCCGATCTGGTCTGGTCCGGTCTGGTCTGGTCTGGTCTGGAGGTTTGCAGAGGAAATATCAAGAATCGTGGTCGATTTGAGATAAAACCTGGTCACGACGGAGATGCGCTAGCCTTGGGTGAGGGAAACGAGGGAGGGAGCGGCTAGAGCGGTCATGGAAGGGCAACGGAGGGAGAGAGAGGGAGGGTCGGACAACAGAAGGAGGGAGGGACAACAGGAGGAGGGAGGAGAGGGACAACAGAGCGAGGGAGAGAGGGACAACAGAGCGAGGGAGAGAGGGACAACAGAGGGAGACAAGGGGGGACAACAGGAGGACGGAGGGAGGGAAGGAGGGACAACAGGAGGAGGGAGGGAGGGACAAGAGAGGAGGGAGGGAGGGACAAGAGAGGAGGGAGGGAGGGACAAGAGAGGAGGGAGGGAGGGAGGAACCAGCTGGAGGCGGCAGGAGTCCTCACACTCACTCTCAGCCCACATGGCTCAGCAGGATCATCATGGCCGTGGCTCACACACACACACACACACAGACACACACACACACACACAGACACAGACACACACACACATCTAAATCTCACAATCAGTCACTGCTTCAATGTCTTCAATAATTACGTAAAAATGAAAGAAAATGTTGATATTGTTCCTCATCTGTGAGTTCCATTAAAGCCAGCGGTTAGGAAAGCTGTAAATGTTAATCGTTTATAGTCCAGGTTACAAAGGCAAGCCTTTTATATTACCGTAATAAAAGGTAGCCTTTGAACGCCCCTCCCCCGTGAGGTAACAGAGCCGTTTTCTATGCCCCCGTAACAACAGAGTGTCAAGCCAGCCTCATGGCTGTGCCTCAGACGAGCCCATCACATCCAGGTGGTGACGTAACGACCTTCGCCCACACTAAACCCCTGCCAGCTCCCACAATAACACCATCACACCCACCATCTTCCCCACCAACCCCCATCGCGCCCTGATAACCCCCCCACTACACTATACTGTAGAGGAGCCACGTCCCTCCCAGCCTCACAACCCACTGCGCCATCGAGCACACCTTACATCACCTCCTCAACACCCATGGCTGTACGGCAAGGCACACTCCTCCATACGTACAACCAGTAAAGCGGGATCGAACCCCTCCTGGCGTCTGCCCGTGAGCCAGCTCCGGCCCTTGCTCGTCTATCTCGAATTCCGGCCCTTGCTCGTCTATCACGAATTCACCAAGACTCCCAGACCTTCCCTTCCAGTTCCTGGAGACACTAGGTATTGGTCCAGTCACTGTTTACACGAGCTGACTGCGTGTGTACCAGCTCCTCAGAGACCTGCACCTGTAGTACACGTCTGGCTGCTGCCTCCTATGGCTTGTGTGTGGAGATTCAGCCACACGAGGATCAACCGTTAGGATACCATCCCGTTTCTCCGTCTAGCGAAAGTCTTTTCCTTTCTTCGTCTTTTCTTCGGCCTATAACTTTTCCAATTTTAAGTAACGGATGTACGAACACTTGAGGACCGCTAATTTATCCTCGTATATATATACAGGGGTCCCGGGTTCGATACTGGCTGTTGGAGGTTTGTATGTTTTATGAAGGTGCGCGTTCCTATGCACTTTGTTCGTGTGTGTGTATATATACATATATATATATATATATATATATATATATATATATATATATATATATATATATATATATACTCACTATCTTTTTTTCTCTTTTTGTTCGGCATAGTTCGCACTGAGGCACAGCCTTGCTCGTACTGGGTCAGATGCATTGAAAGCAATGAGAGAGAGAGAGAGAGAGAGAGAGAGAGAGAGAGAGAGAGAGAGAGAGAGAGAGAGAGAGAGAGAGAGAGGAACGTGGCACATTTCTGACCTGATGAGCACGACGCGGTCTAACCTTAGGGGTCATGACCCCTCCCCCCCCGGCTGAGAACCAGATTGGATCTGCTCGAAAACTGGAATTTCGAAGTAAATATATATACATATTCGTACATGTTCCCCTCATCCCGCGTTAGTGAGGTAGCGTTGAGAACAGAGGAGTGAGCCTTCGAGGGAATAGCCTCACTTGGCTCCCTTCTTTGTTCCTTCTTTTGGAAAATTATAAACGGGGGGGGAGGATTTCCAGCCCTCCACTCCCTCCCCTTTTAGTCGCCTTTTACAACACCCAAGGAATACGTGGGAAGTATTCTTTCTCTCCTATCCCCAGGGATAATATATATATATATATATATATATATATATATATATATATATATATATATATATATTATCCCTGGGGATAGGGGAGCAAGAATACTTCCCATGTATTCCCTGCGTGTCGTAGAAGGCGACTAAAAGGGGAGGGAGCGGGGGGCTGGAAATCCTCCCCTCTCGTTTTTTTTTTTTTTTAATTTTCCAAAAGAAGGAACAGAGAATTGGGCCAGGTGAGGGTAGTCCCTCAAAGGCCCAGTCCTCTGTTCTTAACGCTACCTCGCTAATGCGGGAAATGGCGAATAGTTTGAAAGAAAAAGAAAGATATATATATATATATATATATATATATATATATATATATATATATATATATATATATATATATATATATATATATACAAACGATTCGCTAAAGGCATCATGATAAGCCAAGATTGGCAACGCCACACAGCCGCCCAACCAGCAGGCAGGGCAAACTGGACGTGCAACTTGAGATGGTCATGTTCGAGTCTGAACCATGGGTCATCTTGCGGGAGGACCAAGGGGGAGACGCAGCACGTCCGGATATACCTGGTGACACCAGAGAGTCGTCCCTCTCCATCTCCCAGCTTAAGCCTCGCCTGAGGTAAACATATCATCTGGTGGTGTGGTCATACAAACGAACGTTGACAGACATTTCTCCCCACAGAGGCAGACAAGGTTGACGAGGCCCCCAAAATGGGTATAAGAAAAAATCATGATAATCAAAGGCGAAATGGAAATATACTCACCTCTCTCTCTCTCTCTCTCTCTCTCTCTCTCTCTCTCTCTCTCTCTCTCTCTGTATATATATATATATATATATATATATATATATATATATATATATATATATATATATATATATATATATATATATATATCCTTCTAATCCACGGGGGAATGAAGCACGATAAGTTCCCAAGTGCACTTTCGTGTAATGATCACATCATCAGGGGAGACACAAGAGAGAAATTCAACAGTCAGTTGATATACACGGAAGAGACGTAGCTAGGACGCCATTTGGTAAACAACCACTACCCGAATGGAGAGGTCGGGTGCGTTCAAGTCTGGCAACATGCGTATCATGAGATTTATGATGCGGACGAAAAAGGGAAATGTTTACTAATTTCATCAATAATAGAGCTATCGAACTCGTATAGACATTCACTGATACTAATGTATCAATTCTTTGTGTATATAATAAAAGAAGATTCGAAATAATTTCTCGTGGTGCGGGAGTTGAGAGTTGATAACTGAGACGACATCATTCCATTCAATACAATGATCATAATTTTTAACGTGATTAAACAAGGTATTTGATCCTTGTCCTCTTCTTATGTTGTATTTATGTTACTTAAACAGAAAGATCCTTACCAGTCTGCCCAACATGAAACATATCACAATTTTTACATGATACTGTATAAACACATCCTGTATGACTTCCTGGTGAGTTCATGATTAAGATATTCTCTATAGTATTGTTATTGCTGAAGCCAACATTTACATTAAAGGATTTAAGCAACATGGGAAGTGATGTTGTAAGATTATTACTAAAAGGGAGAACTAAAAGGTTCTTGGTGTAATAATCTTACATTATTTCCCTATGTAGCTTACATCCTTTAATGCAAATGTTGCCTTCAGCAACAATACTGTAAAGAATATCTTAATTAGGAACTCACAGAAAGTGTTGCAGGCTGTGTTCATAGAGTATCATGTAAAAATTGTAATATGTTTTATGTTAGGCAAAGTGGTAAGGATCTATATGTTAGACTTAAGTAACAGTATAAGAACAGACCAAGAATCAGATGTCATATCTAATCATCTTAAGAATTATGATCATTGTACTGACTGGAGTAATGCCATCTCAGTTACTAAATCCAACTCCAGTACCACGAGAAATATCACTGACTCTGCTATTACCAGATACACAAAGAATTGTAGCATTAATACTAAAGAAGTAATATACAAATTGGATAGCTTTATTGTTGATAAAATTTGCTAACAGTTCCCTTTCTAGTCCACATGATAAATCTTATAGGCAAGGAAACAAGTTTAAGTTTAGCATATACAGAAAACCTACCTATCCCTTATTACTCATCTCAACATTACAGAGTTAAATTACCATAATTTCAATCTGTGTTCCTTAGGGCATTACAGTCCAGAGGGCATTGCAGTCCAGAGTATAGTGATGATGAGTTTGAGAAGATATATTCTATTGGATCTAAGTTAAAGTACCCTAGATCTTTCATTGACAAATCCCTTAAGTTAGCAAAGAAATCATTTTATAGAGTTGAGCTCAAACCTCCCATTGACACCAAGAATTTTCTAATCCTCCCTTTTAATAATAATTTTACTTTACTTCCCATGTTGCTTAAATCCTTTAATGTAAATGTTGCCTTTAGGAACACTAATACTATAAAGAATATCTTAATCAGGAATTCACCAAAAAATTCTCCTGGATGCATCTATAAAGTGCCGTGTGGAAAATGTGATAAGTTTTATGTTGGGGAGACTGGTAAGGATCTTTCTGTTAGACTTAAGCAACACAATTATAGTATAAAAACGGGACAAGAATCAAATGCCTTGTTTAATCACGTTAAAAACTATGATCATTGTATTGACTGGAGTAATGGCATCTCAGTCATTAACTCTATTACCACGAGAAATATCATTGAATCTTCTACTATTGAATACACGGAGAATCATAATCTTAATATTAGTAATGGTCTATACAAATTGGATAACTTTATTGTTGATAGAATTTGTAAACAATTCACCTTCTTGTCCACATAATAAGTTTATGATACGCTCGTTGTCTGTCTTGGACAATCGCATGTTTACCAAATGGCGTCATAGCTGTCTCTTCTTTGTATATCAACTGACTGTTATATTTCTCTCTTGCGTCTCCCCTGATGATGTGATTATTACACGAAAGTGCACTTGGGAACATCGTGTTTCATTTTCAACAAGAAATCTGAGGGAAAGAGCGACATTTGGCTTTTCACCTCAACGAATATTAGAATTAGTGCGTTTATCTCCAAACCCCTGACACACACACACACACACACACACACACACACACACACACACACGCCCATCCCCACCACTAACCACGAATCCTGTCCTATTAAACATACCCTTGACAGCAACAAGCAGCGCCATGAGGGAACCAGCCCACTCACCAGCTAACAGAAGAGGCAGACACTAACTCTTAAAAAACACTCTGAACCCACGAAGCGTCCAACCAAAAATGTCTACCATCCAACTGGTGACGGAATGGACTTTCTCTCTTGACCAGTTCTGTCATCCGTAGTGGAGTCAAGAGAATGATATGTCGATCGTCGTCATCTGGGCGAAAGTCGTCGCTGAAAATCCCAGAGAGAGAGAGAGAGTAGCCATCAAGCTCTAGGTAGCTAACTGGAGTTTTTTCATACGGATGGCAATGACTTTTGACTCGTTGGTCAACAACGGAGTCAAAACGACATAGATTAGAAATTTCTAAATAAAGCCTCCATATCTGATGTGGAAACAAGGCCAATCCATCACACTTCACGGTCGACTGTCTCCTGAACACAAGGCCCTGCATCATCCTAACTATCCCCAAACATGCTAACGATAGTTAAGGTTAATTCAACGTTTTGTATCACAAATGAGTGAACGAGGTGGTTCTACCCCCCCCCCTAAGCATCAGGCATGTCGTCACCTAGGATCATTAAGGCTGTCAACGTTAACTTATAACTAACAGTTAAGAGAAGAGAGAAAAAAAAAATATAAATCTTGAACACCTTCTTCAGGTCTTCAAGAATGATATACGACCATAAACCTCCTCACTGCAAACAGCGAGGTCATCCCAACACTGCAGGATTTAATACACACGCTGCTGCTGGGGGAACACCGATCTCTGGTGGCAGGAGGTGACGGAGGCGGTGCAAGCAGTGTCTCATCGAACTGCCCCGACGGGTGAAGCGCAGGTGAGGGATGAGGAGAGGACCAGTGTGCTTACCTCCTCGTGGGAGAGAGAGAGAGAGAGAGAGAGAGAGAGAGAGAGAGAGAGAGAGAGAGAGAGAGAGAGAGAGAGAGAGAGAGAGACCGAGAAATCTGTATGCTCTGCCCTGTACCTATTCCAGTGGTGCGTGTTATGGCCATGGACAGAGGGAAGACCACGCGAGCAAACCACAGGTAATTCCGGGAGGAATGAGAGGTTGTGTCGATGGTCTTCGTGTATGAGAAGAATGTAAAAGAGATCGCTGGCGTTTTGCATATCAGAGCCGACGTGATATAATGTAAGACGCGACAAGTGATTGTAACATAAAGGATGGTCGGACTCGTGAGCCTCTCTCTCTCTCTCTCTCTCTCTCTCTCTCTCTCTCTCTCTCTCTCTCTCTCTCTCTCTCTCTCTCTCTCTCCTGCACTGACGGGAGTAAGGAGCGAGTGCTCGAGCTTTCCAGGCCAGTCGTAACGATCATGGACGGAGTGGCGGATCCGTGGAAAGCAACCAGTGGTTTGGTGGGCTGGGTTAGTGCATGGTTGATGGGCTGGGTCAGACCCCCACACTCCACCACCGAACTTCGGGCACAGATTTCTCCACACGTCATCGTCGCAGTGTCGTAACTTTTCAGGGTCTAAGAAGAGCATTCCGATCCCTGACGTAATCGCATTCCACAATAACTTGATGGAGAGGTTCTTTGTAATCTCTTATTGTGTGATCCAACCCGACCGCCCCAAAAAATGTCCCAAGCTCTTCTTTGTGGCGATGACACAACACTTCTATTGTCACAAAGGCGTCCCACTGTCCCCAGGAACGTCATTAATCAAGAACCGAACAAAAAACAAAGACAAAAAAAAAAAAATTACTGTCACCTACGTTTCTTCCTAACGTGAAAAATGCGTAAGCTGGCAACTATACAGCTCTCAGCCTCTTTCTCATAATTATCAAAATGGCCCCCAGTCCTGGAGGAGAAAAAGTACATTTCCTAGACATCATCTTGATTTTGAGCTATTTTTTTCTTTTTTTTTTGTTTCAGATGACAATGATCTCTCTAAAGAGCTCTTCAAAAGTATTGGTCAAGGTGTCAGAGGTAAGACATACAGGAACGCAGTGTTGACACACTCAGCGCACCGGAGATCATGCATGTGCTGAAACTTCCTGGCCAACAGTATAGCCAGCGCACGACGCCAGGGGAACCTCCACGCAGGCAAATGTGAATTTCATGTACTGACACCCACCGCCACGAAATGTCAAAGGAGGCGCTGCTGATCGACTCCTTATCTTAACTGGAAAAGATTGCATACGACGCTGATGATATATTCATCTACCATCCCATTACCGGGCCAGAAATATGTGCGCTGGGGCTGGGAGGAAGGGGGTGTAAGAGAGGGAGAGAGGGAGAAGAAAAAAAGAGGGTGGACAAGTCTCAGTGGCGAAGGACAACCAGCTACATCAACCAATGAGAGAGGGGCACAAAGAGAGAGAGAGAGAGAGAGAGAGAGAGAGAGAGAGAGAGAGAGAGAGAGAGAGACGAGATAAACATACCAGCAAACTAGATCTCAGCCACGAACCACCTTCGTCCACTTCTTTCACCTTGGTTCATTTTCTTCCAGAGTTTTGGCCCGGCCTCATCCTCAGGGTCTCCCCTCCTGCTGCTGCTGCAAGAAAGTCTTCATCCTAGCAACCACCATGCCTAGCTCGCCGCCGCCAACACCCACCAGCGAACCTCCTACCGAGCGCTGCGGCGGCGGACGCACGACTCACTCCCTCCCTCTCTCTCCTGCCATACGCCATCGCACTTCTATCTCAAATTTCCGTTGGGCCTCTGTCAAGCACGTTCCAGATTCACCTTCTTCTCTTTTTTTTTCCATGATTTGCGAGAGAGAAAAAGGTAATTCTGAATTATTTGCCTTTCCATAAACCCCGTGACATTTATTACGGTTGATGGTGAGGATTCGAAGGCGGGTCCCCAAATGATTGGCGCTGCTGATACCATTAACCCAGCCGGCCGTGAGGTACCACATCCCAAATGTCCACATCCCAGCCTACAATACCCTGACATCCCAGCCTACAATACCCTCACATCCCAGCCTACAATACCACACATCGTAGGATACAAAATCCCACATTCTAGCTAACAATATCCCACATCCAGTCCTACAATATCCGACACCCCAGGCTACAATATTCCATATCCCAGCCTACAATACCTCATATCCCTGCCTACAATACACCTACATCCCAGATCAAAATACATCCACATCCCAGCCTACAATAGACCCACATCCCAGCCTACAATACATCCATATCCCAGAGTACAGTACTTCCGCATCCCAGCCTGCAACATCCTCAAATCTCAGCTTACAATATCCTCATATCCCAGCCTACAACACTCCACATCCCAGCTTACAGTAACCAAATATCCCAGCCTACAACACTCCACATCCCAGCTTACAGTAACCAAATATCCCAGCCTACAACACCCCACATCCCAGCCTACAATACGCCCACATCCCAGCCTACAATACCTCCACATCCCAACCTTCAATATCCCACTTCCCAGCCTACAAGACTCCACATCCCAGCTTACAGTAACCAAATATCCCAGCCTACAACACCCCACATCCCAGCCTACAATACGCCCACATCCCAGCCTACAATACCTCCACATCCCAACCTTCAATATCCCACTTCCCAGCCTACAACACCCCACATCCCAGGCTACAATGCCCCCACATCCCAGCCTACAATACCCCACATCTCAGACTACAATACCCCCACACCCTAGACTACAATACCCCACATCACAGACTACAATACCCCTACACCCTGGACTACAATACCCCTACACCCTAGACTACAATACCCCACATCTCAGACTACAATACCCAACATCCCATCCTACAATACACAGTATATCTCATCCTCTCTCTCTCTCTCTCTCTCTCTCTCTCTCTCTCTCTCTCTCTCTCTCTCTCTCTCTCTCTCTCCACCCGTTATGGAAAACAACACAGCCCGCGCCCTCCGGCACAAGCAAATGACACACGGCACTTGATCAAAATGCAACCAGTACCACGAGACGAACATACAACCCTTCACCCTGCCCACAACCCGAGAATAAATGGCAGTCCAGCCTGGGGGTTGTGGGTGTGTGTGTATGTGTGTGTGTGGAGAGGGGCTGGGAGACGCGACCGTCCTGGTGATGACAGATCTGAAGCCCGCCAACCCTTCCGTCCTCCCTCCGTCCCTCCCTCACAGCCAGCCTGCCTGCCTGCCTGACCCTCGCTGCTCGAGCAGCCACGAAACCGGACTCAGCCAGTCCAACACCAGATTTCTGGGGTAATGAAATCTGGCAATACCCTCACACACACACACACACACACACACACACACACACACACACACACTACACGTGTATGCACACACCAATCACCACTGGCTGCCGAGACTTCGAGACTGAGTCATGTATAAACAACAGAGTCATTGAGCGTATCCGCCCAGCCCTCACGGAACTATACCCCGCTTCCATCTCACACCATCTCCAGTGGTTGATCAAATCAAACGTCACCTTGCCTGACCTGATGAGTGAAGGGCATATATATATATATATATATATATATATATATATATATATATATATATATATATATATATATATATATATATATTTCATACTATTCGCTATTTCCCGCGTTTGCGAGGTAGCGTTAAGAACAGAGGACTGGGTCTTAGAGGGAATATCCTCACCTGACCCCCTTCTCTGTTCCTACTTTTGGAAAATTAAGAAAAAAAAGAGAGAGGAGGATTTCCAGCCCCCCGTTCCCTCCCCTTTTAGTCGCCTTCTACGACACGCAGGGAATACGTGAGAAGTATTCTTTCTATATATATATATATATATATATATATATATATATATATATATATATATATATATATATATATATATATATTGCAAGAGGTCACAGTGGCGCGCGTGATCTAGTATTTGCTGATAACCGCGAGGAAAATGAAACACGTAAGTTCCCAAGTGCACTTTCGTGTAGTAATCACATCGTCAGGGGAGATACAAGAATGAGATAGAAGACGTAAAACAGTTGATATACGAGGAAGAGCTGAAATGTCATTGGTAAACAAGCATTACCCGATGGTGGTGTTTGGGTCTGGCATAATTCCTGTCATATAATTCTAAATTACGTGAACAGGAAAAGGAACTATTTACAAATTTTGCCTACGACAAGGCTGTCAAGTTTGTTCAGACCTTCACTAATATTAATGTTACAATTCTTTATGAATCTAATATTAGATGTAACATTCTCTTGGTCAAGGAGTTACAGTTAATAACTGAATCAGCGTTACTCCAGTCAATACAATGGTCATCATTTTGAACATCAGTAAACAAAGCATTTGTTCAAATACTATGTTCATGTTGCTTAAGTCTAACATAAAAATTCTTACCAGTCTGCTCAACATAAAACATATTACAGTTTTTACAAGGGATTCTATAAACACAGCCCCGCAGAACTTTCTGGTGAGTTTTTGATTAAGATATTCTTTATAGAATTGTTGTTGCTGAAGGCTACATTTACATTAAAGGATTTAAGCAACCTGGAAAGTAGTGTATGATTACCACTAAAAGGGAGAACTAGATGATTCTTGGCATCAAGGGGCAGGTTTGGGTTTAACTATAAAATAACTTCGTTACCATATATGTATGGACTTACCAAAACACATAAACTAAAGTTTCGTGGGGTTCATCACATATAAATTATCAGAATGGTTAGTTTGGTTATACAGCCCAGTAGTTGGTAATATAATAGATTCTAACATCATGAACAATGTAGATTTAGTAAGCAAGCTTAATGATTTCCATGTTGATTTAGATTTCAAACTGGTAAGTTTGGATGTTTCATTCTTGTTCACAAAAGTTCCAGTTAATGACCTCTCACAATATTCGGTTGATGTCTTAGATAATCTTGATTTACCTGTTTCAAATTCTGTTCGTTAAATTGATGACTACACGAAAGTGCACTTGGGAACTTACCGTGTTTCATTTTCCTCGTGGTTATATATAGGGGATAGGGGAAAAAGAATGCTTCCCACGTATTCCCTGCGTGTTATAAAAAACGACTAAAAGGGGAGGGAGCTGAGGATGGGGGCTTGAAATCCTCCCCTCTAGTTTTTACTTTTCCAAAAGAAGGAACAGAGAAGGGGGCCAAGTGAGGATTTCCCTGTTAGGCTCAGTCCTCTGTTCTTAACGCTACCTCGCTAATGCTGGAAATGGCGAATATGTATGAAATATATATATATATATATATGAATATATATATATATATATATATATATATATATATATATATATATATATATATATATATATATATATAAGGGTGTTACCGGGCCTCGTCTGCAAGGGGTTACATCATGGGCGTCGTGGATGAGAAGTCACCTTCGGCGAGGCACCATCAATAGACGGAGAGGAGTAATGTCTCGCCCAGGACCTTCCTCACTTTAAAGGAGTTTATCGTTTCCCTGCTCCTGCAAGGAGTGCAACCCTAAGTCTATATATATATATATATATATATATATATATATATATATATATATATATATATATATATATATATATATATAGTATGAGCATTAAGGTCCATTAAGCTCGTCTTTAACAGACAAAACCAAAGAAGACCAGACCCTTCCAAGCCATCATGTCCCTTACCCCTGTACTCCCCCAGACCATCATTTCATAAGCCATTACGTCACACGGGATGACTGGCGAGTCCTGCCAGCTAACCCCAACCCCATCCCCACCCCATCCCAAAGGGAGGAGCAACAAGTAAGACATTTACACAGCACAAACATCGCCGCGCGCGCCAGCTCTCCAGGATGGGGAAGTCCTTCTTGTGAACACCCTCCCTCGTGCCTGGGATGAACACCCTCACCCGTGCTGGAAAACCTCAACATGCTGGAAAACTTCGACGTGCTGGAAAACCTCAACATGCTGGAAACTCCAGGTGCTGGAGAGCCAGTGGTCCACCTGCCTGTGCTGGAGGATGTTGTGGGCAAATCTTCAGATGGACGGGTTTTCTCAACTCTCCTCTCGCGCTTGGGGACTGCCCTCCCCAGCCAGCAACCAGAGCCTCAGGATCTGCTGCGTCAGCAGTTGCTATACGAACTCCTCCTTGTCCGCAGGCTATGTTGGGCTGGAGAGTCTGGCCCGGCTGCCCACCTCCCTACACTGCCCCAAAAAAAGGGTTGTCCGTCTGGCCCTTCAAGCTGCAGTCTTACCTCTGTGCTTTGTACTGTATCTTCCATTCTTTCCTCAACTCGCCTTTCCTTTACGCATCCTTATTCTCTCTCTCTCTCTCTCTCTCTCTCTCTCTCTCTCTCTCTCTCTCTCTCTCTCTCTGATCACCAGCATCACTTTCACAGGTCGAGATGAGATCCTTTCTTCATCTTATCAACGTCAGGTCATCGTCTGTGTGCCACTCCTGAAGGATCTGATGTGGTTTAGTTCTGGTTATCTCGTCGGAAGGCGCCAGGCGACAGTGTGTCGGATCGGTGCTCCAATCTTCAGAGCTCCCCTCGAGCTGCTGCCCTCCCTCCCTTGCCTTCCTTCCTTCAGTTGCTGTTTCCTGTCTAACCCGGTTTACCTCCGTACCTGATCATGGATCAACGTCTTCCTCTAAAAATGGCAGAGTCCCTCAGCCTTCTATCCAGTTTCCAGGGTTCTTTCCCTTTCGACGATTTCCATCCCTCAACAGAAAACCAGACGCATCCATCCGCTGACCACTACATCCCACCACGTCCCTCAAATCACTTCCATCTTTCTGTGTCCAGGTATGCGAGTTACGCCTTGTCACAACTACGCGAGTAAGTTCACGTTTGGACAACTTATCCTAGAGGTACAGACGCGTCCTTGTTGAATTTAACCCCCCCCCCCTTGACCCTCGCCATTTCTCTCAAAGCTCCAAAGAAAAATATTCCCATCTTCGTTGATAACTAGGTAATCCCACCATTGAACACAAATGGAAACCCTCTACATCAAACAGTTACATCAAGAATGCCATGAAGAAAGTGTGTGGGTCCTGTTCAGATACCAACCAACTCGACTTATTATTTCTACGAAGGTTTGAATCGCATGGAGTACTACCCTGATCATCCGGGGAGGTGCTGGTTCCACATACATACCGGGCGAGATCGAGTCCAACACTAAGTTCTGATCAACTCTTCCGATCTGACCTCAAACCTTGGTCCACTTGCCCTTTGGCACATTACAAGTTACAGACTCTCTCTCTCTCTCTCTCTCTCTCTCTCTCTCTCTCTCTCTCTCTCTCTCTCTCTCTCTCCTCTAGAGATATTACTTCGGTCTCTGCCCTCGTGTGCTGACCGCTTCCACGACCCCCCTACCATTACGTAAACAATGTAATTACAGGATAAGACAGTTGGTAACTTACGTGTAGGGTGTGTAATGAATTCGCTAAGATTTGGAATACTCAAACACCTTTTCCTTCCTCCTCCTCCTCCTCCTCCTCCTCCAAAGCTTTCATATGTTTTTCTTTACTCAATCCTCTCCTCACTTTTCTCTCCCTCTTCCAACGACGTTTTACTCTCTCACTGACAAGCGTGGCCACGATGATGACTACAGTGCGTGACTGGGGTCCTCGTCATCCAAGCACGGCCGCGCTCACATAGCACATACCAAACCAAACCAGCGCGTACTGGTCACATCCGACCCTAGCCCCCGGGGCCCTCCTCCTGTATTACCCGCTTGCGACTGTGAAATCGTCCAGGGGATCAACGCTTCGTTACACCTGACGCTGATGTTAGTTCGATATCTGATATGCCCAGTTTGCAGTAGCAGCAGCAGCCGCCGCTGGCGGGAGGGAAACTTTAACATCCTGCGGCTACCGCAGTCACCCTGCGACACGCCTTCCTCTCGCCTTGCGGCGCCTGCGGGTCAGCCTCACAGGCCAGGAGGTAGAGAATGATGAGTTACTGGTCTGTGGGTGATGGCTGTACAATGATGAACATGCCACCATCATCAAACGCAGCAAGTTCACGAGGTAGAATTAGCCACCTGAGCACCATGGTACGACCCAAGAGATCGACAGCCAGGCCATTATATCCAGGGGTCGTATTCAAGGGGTCGTACCGTCGTGCTCAAGGGGTCGTGTCGTCGTGCTCGTCGTGTCGTCATGCTCAAGGGGTCGTGCCGTCGTGCTCAAGGGTGGTGTCGTCATGCTCAAAAGGTCGTGCCGTCGTGCTCAAGGGCTGTACCGTCGAGCTCAAGGGGTCGTGTCGCCGTCCTCAAGGGTCGCACAAGTGTGCTCAAGGGTCGTGTCGTCGTGCTCAAGGGTCGTGTCGTCGTGCTCAAGGGTCGTGTCGTCGTGCTCAAGGGTCGTGTCGTCCGAAATATATTTACTTTTATGTTTCCGGAGTTGAAATTTCACACACACGTTACGATTTCTTTAATGACAAATAAGAATTAGTGTATGACGCCTTTCTGTCGTCAAGGTGATGATGAACGGAGGAGCATAAATCAATTGTCTGTCCTTCAAATTTCATCGTTTTCTTTCCAGAAAATCAGTCTTCCCATGTTTAGTTCTCTAAGTTCGTTTTCTTTACCACAGATATCCACGTTCATCGGTCCAACATATATATATATATATATATATATATATATATATATATATATATATATATATATATATATATATATATATTGCAAGGTAGCACAAGGAAACAGACGAAAGAATGGCCCAACTCGCCCACATACACATGTATATACATACACGTCCACACAGGCACATATACATACCTATACATGTCAACGTATACATATACATATATACATATATACACATGTACATAATCAATACTTGCTGCCTTAATTGATTCCCGTCGCCACCCCGCCACACATGGAATGACAACCCTATCCCCCCGCACGCGCACGCGAGGTAGCGCCAGGAAAAGACATCAAAAGCCCCATTTGTTCACACTCAGTCTCTAGCTGTCATGTATAACGCACCGAAACCACAGCTCCCTTTCCACATCCAGGCCCCACACAACTTTCCATGGTTTACCCCAGACGCTTCACATGCCTTGGTTCAATCCATTGACAGCACGTCGACCCCGGTATACCACATCGTTCCAATTCACTCTATTCCTTGCACGCCTTTCATCCTCCTGTATGTTCTGGCCCCATCCTTCCACCTCCAATTAGATATCCCACGTCTCTCGTTCCCTGTACCTCTGACATACATATCCTCTTGGTAATCTTTCCTCACTCATTCTCTCCATGTGACCAAACCATTTCAATACACCCTCTTCTGCTCTCTCAACCACACTCTTTTTATTACCACACATCTCCCTTACCCTTACATTACTTACTCGATCAAACCACCTCACACCATATATTGCCCTCAAATATATATATATACAAACACACACCATACATATTCGCCATTTTCCGCGTTAGCGATGTAGCGTCAACAACAGAGGACTGAGCCTTAAGGGAGAATGTCCTCACTTGGCAGTTATTGTGGGGAACCTGAGGTATGTTTAAACCTGAGAGAGTCAATGACAAACGCTGGCTGGAACAGCCTGGTGGACATGGACACTGTGGAAAGACTAGGTAGTCGAATCGTCATGATTTTCCTGGTTTCTTATACGTTTCCTAACACGGCCACTTAAGTGTACAATACCTCACCTGAACCTAACCACTCGCATCAGAGCCCGACCCAGAGCTGGTCTGATGCCTGGTTGATGAAGGTGTAACGTAACGAGGAGGGAAACACAGTAACCACCTTCCCCAACCTAAACCCTCCAGTCATAACCTTAGCTGCGTCACCACCTGGCTTACACGATACTCAACCCCACCTTTTTATCCTAAACGGATCTATACTTAACCACATAACGCATCTGAACCACCTTACTTAAACGATAAGTAACCACTTACCCTAACCTGATCTAGACTAAACCCACGTGACGTCATATAAATGCCTCATACGTCAATACAAAAATCTGCGGTCTTTTGACTCGAGTGTGGATAGCCTGGCCCACTTGTGGCTGGCCTGGCCGACGTGTTGCTGGCCTGGCCTACTTCTGGCTGTCCTGGCCGAAGTGTGGCTGGCCTGACCCACTTCTGGCTGTCCTGGCCCACGTGTGGCTGTCCTTGCCCACGTGTGGCTGTCCTGGCCCTCGTGTGGCTGGCCTGGCCCGCGTGTGGCTAGCCTGGACCGTATGTGGCTGGCCGGGCCCGTGTGTGGCTGGCCTGGCCCGCGTGTGGCTGGCCTGGACCGTGTGTGGCTAGCCTGGCCCGTGTGTGGCTGGCCTGGCCCGCGCGCGGCTAGCCTGGCCCGTGTGTGGCTGGCCTGGCCCGTGTGTGGCTGGCCTGAGCCACCATCGTCCGGGGTCCAGTGACCTCTCCGTACCCCACTGGACGTAGAGACTACTGTTTGCCAGGAGGTCACTACACCAGGAGCGCGTCGCACACGTTGGGCGAACATTACAATACATCAAGGCTCACCTCGCCGTCCCTAAGTGTACCTGGAGGATTCCAGCCACAGTTCATCCATCACTTTAACCAGAACAAAAAATAAATCTGCTTTTGACCCTGTTCACTCCAGTAGCACATCTAGACACAGGCCTCATAGACAATACTATAGACTGCTTCAAACCATCCCACAATCCCTTTTTCTGTAGAGTAGTAGTGGCAATGGCCATCAACAAAGCATTTGACACCATGCCCCCGTACACACCAAAAAGGTACGGGACAATAACCTCCACAACACTAACCAAAAGTGGTTGGCCCAATTCATAGACGACTCACAATGGCTTCACCTCTACAGTGGAGTTCCCCAAGGAGCGGTTCTCTCTCCCTTTCCAATCCCTTCCCACACGACTTCACACGAGCATCTGCACAACACAAAATGAAGTTCCTCTCCTACGCTGACATTCTCACGTCCTACCACAACACCATGGCGTTATTATACCGGCCACAACAGACATGCACCAATTACATTAGACAGATGGAGCAGCGGGTCGCCCGACATGTCCGCATCTCCGCAGATGCCCTCAGTCAGTCACGCTATCAACCATAGACAGAAACGAATCCAACCTCATTCAACAACAAAAAAACTGACCACTCTGGGTATCTCACGACATCCACAACCCCACACTAAAAATAACAAAGTAAACGCCTTTAGAACACTTAATGGTACCTCATTTGAATAAAGGAAGGATCCGTTTATGTCCCCCTCAAAACAATACATCCACTCCATCCTAAATAATGCCTCGTCTGCCACGTCACCCATCCCCCCCCGTCAACACAAATATAACGAAGCTGCAAACGACACAAAACCGAGCATGCGCACTAATCACTGGCTGCCTTCTCACCACACGCACTCAAACAGCCACACAATGAAGCATACATTCACCCAGTACGATCCCACCTCAACATGCTCAGCACTCAATACTTTCCAAGAACAGCAACACCACCCTCTCTCTCTCTCTCTCTCTCTCTCTCTCTCTCTCTCTCTCTCTCTCCCAGACCACCCTCATGACCAACCACCAACTCTCAAATAGATATAAATATATATCTTTCTTTCATACTATTCGCCATTTCCCGCATTAGCGAGGTAGCGTTGAGAACAGAGGACTGGGCCTTTGAGGGAATATCCTCACCTGACTCCCTTCTCTGTTCCCTCTTTTGGAAAATTAAAGAAAAAAAAAGCGAGAGGGGAGGATTTCCAGCCCCCCTGCTCCCTCCCCTTTTAGTCGCCTTCTACGACACGCAGGGAATACGTGGGAAGTATTCTTTCTCCCCTATCCCCAGGGATAATATATATCTTTTTTTTCATACTATTTGCCATTTCCCGCGTTCGCCATTTCTTTTTATTATATATATATATATATATATATATATATATATATATATATATATATATATAGAGAGAGAGAGAGAGAGAGAGAGAGAGAGAGAGAGAGAGAGAGAGAGAGAGAGAGAGAGAGAGAATAAAAAGAATATGACCCTCGCTTCAGAAACACACACCCACAGATTTCCCCTCCCTCCACAAACACGATGAGCAAACATGTACATACCTAAATGACCCGACAAACAAGTTAGTGTTCAACTACACCCACACTCTCTCGCCCGGTGGACGTGGCCAGCTTCCTGAACACTGCAGGACCCCCGTAGAAGCTAGAAGGGATTCAAGGTATGTATATATATATATATATATATATATATATATATATATATATATATATATATATATATATATATATATATATATATATATTCGAAAGGATCACAATTTTGCACGTGATCAAGATATTCCTATGGGTCCACGGGGAAAATGAAGCACGAAAAGTTCCCAAGTGCACTTTCGTGTAATAATCACATCATCAGGGGAGACACAAGAGAGGACTGTTATATTCCTCTCTTGTGTCTCCCCTGATGATGTAATTATTACACGAAAGTGCACTTGGGAACTTTTCGTGTTTCATTTTCCCCGTGAACTCATAGGAATATATATATATATATATATATATATATATATATATATATATATATATATATATATATATATATATATATATCGCTGAATGCAGTCATGACGGTCGTGGAAAAATCTCTTCGATTTCCCTGACTCATGTTCAGTAATATTTGATGACCATTTCTCGTTTCCCAACAAAGGTTAGTTTAATGTTTTGTTTTTATCTTGCCAAACAAACCAGTGGCAAAAAAAAAATATATATACATTTGTTGCTTCAAATAAACACGACAAACACGTCGCTATATTCTCCACGTATCATAACCTCTTATTCATTTGTTTTCTGACTTGGAGATAAGTTTGTGTGTTTGTTTATACCATCACTAAACCTCTCATATCAAGGACGATGATTTAACCCCTTGAGTACGTACGGCGAGTTAACTCTCTGAGCACAAAGACAAACCCTTGACTGCCGTGATTCTGAAGGGGTTAGGTATCAGGAGTGAAGGGGTTGAGTCTCAGGAGTGAAGGGGTTGAGTCTCAGGAGTGAAGGGGTTGAGTCTCAGGAGTGAAGGGGTTGAGTCTCAGAAGTGAAGGGGTTGAGTCTCAGGAGTGAAGGGGTTGAGTCTCAGAAGTGAAGGGGTTAAGTCTCAGAAGTGAAGGGGTTAAGTCTCAGAAGTGAAGGTGTTGAGTCTCAGGAGTGAAGGGGTTGGGTCTATCTACTGAAGGGGTTAAGTCTCAGAAGTGAAGGGGTTAAGTCTCAGGAGTGAAGGGGTTAAGTCTCAGGAGTGAAGGGGTTGAGTCTCAGGAGTGAAGGGGTTGAGTCTCAGGAGTGAAGGGGTTAAGTCTCAGGAGTGAAGGGGTTAAGTCTCAGGAGTGAAGGGGTTGAGTCTCAGGAGTGAAGGGGTTGAGTCTCAGGAGTGAAGGGGTTGAGTCTCAGAAGTGAAGGGGTTGAGTCTCAGGAGTGAAGGGGTTAAGTCTCAGGAGTGAAGGGGTTGAGTCTCAGAAGTGAAGGGGTTGAGTCTCAGGAGTGAAGGGGTTGAGTCTCAGAAGTGAAGGGGTTGAGTCTCAGAAGTGAAGGGGTTGAGTCTCAGAAGTGAAGGGGTTAAGTCTCAGAAGTGAAGGGGTTGAGTCTCAGGAGTGAAGGGGTTGAGTCTCAGAAGTGAAGGGGTTGAGTCTCAGAAGTGAAGGGGTTGAGTCTCAGAAGTGAAGGGGTTGAGTCTCAGGAGTGAAGGGGTTGAGTCTCAGAAGTGAAGGTGTTGAGTCTCAGGAGTGAAGGGGTTGAGTCTCAGAAGTGAAGGGGTTAAGTCTCAGAAGTGAAGGGGTTGAGTCTCAGGAGTGAAGGGGTTAAGTCTCAGGAGTGAAGGGGTTAAGTCTCAGGAGTGAAGGGGTTGAGTCTCAGGAGTGAAGGGGTTGAGTCTCAGGAGTGAAGGGGTCAAGTCTCAGGAGTGAAGGGGTTAAGTCTCAGGAGTGAAGGGGTTAAGTCTCAGGAGTGAAGGGGTTGAGTCTCAGGAGTGAAGGGGTTAAGTCATGAAGGGGTTAAGTCTCAGGAGTGAAGGGGTTGAGTCTCAGGAGTGAAGGGGTTGAGTCTTACGAGTGAAGGGATCGAGCCGATATACTAAAAGGCTTAAGTTCCAACCCTTCAGGCTGTCGAAGAACCCTTCACTGTCTGCATCATCTATATGGTTAAAAAAGAAATGTGATCAGGTCACCCCTTACTCATCTTTCACAAGTTGAGGGCGAATAAATGGCTGGCCTCTGTATAAGTCTTTCCACGTAACTCATCTCTCTTACTTCAGGTACCATCTGTGTTGCTATCCTCTACACCTTCTGTATTGGCTCTCTGTCCTTACTTCAGGTACCATCTGTGTTGCTATCTCTACTCCTTCTGTATTGGCTCTCTGTCCTTCCTTCAGGTACCATCTGTGTTGCTATCCTCTACACCTTCTGTATTGGCTCTCTGTCCTTACTTCAGGTACCATCTGTGTTGCTATCCTCTACACCTTCTGTATTGGCTCTCTGTCCTTACTTCAGGTACCATCTGTGTTGCTATCTCTACACCTTCTGTATTGGCTCTCTGTCCTTACTTCAGGTACCATCTGTGTTGCTATCTCTACACCTTCTGTATTGGCTCTCTGTCCTTACTTCAGGTACCATCTGTGTTGCTATCCTCTACACCTTCTGTATTGGCTCTCTGTCCCTCTTTAAGTGCGGCGACCAAACCTGAGAAGCATATACTAGTTATGGCCTATTGTAAGCCATGAACAGCTAGCTGGCTGGGTAGGTCTTAATCCATATACCTGAAAGTTCTTCCAATATTTGCTTGCTAAACTATTTGTTTTCTCTCCTAGTCTCCTAAATAATAGACTCTGGCGACCTGTTAGGGACGAAGTTAACTCCCACGTCCCTCTTTACACAAAGATTCCTGCAGCTGAGTATCTGTTCCCCATATTGAGGTCTTCGTCCATCGTGCTCCATCCTCGTTACGTTACACCTTCATCAACCACGCATCAGACCAACTCTGGAGTTTGTTTGGATCTCTTATAAGATGACGCAATCCTCCTCCTCCTCCTGCTCTTCCTCCTGCCTTCCCACGCGACCTTGGCATCTTCCGAAAACACGTTAAGATGGGATTCCACCCAACCTTTCTGGCGAGTCATTCACGAACCGAGACAAGCAATGATCGTACAGGTAAACCCGGCAGCCCGGCCGCTGGTGACTTCGTCCCCATACCAGAAGGCTTCACAGACACGAGTTCTTCGTTCCTGTCCAATGTGAAGAAGATCTGTCCATCCAAGCAGGCTCTCCCTCATTCCTGCTTAAGGACCAGCCTCCTGTGTGGTACGGTATTCAACCTTTTCACGGCAGTCCAGATTAAGACAATCCACCCAGCCTTCTCTTCCGTCAACAAGAGAGCTCACTCTCTCGTAGAACTCAAAGAGGATTATACAAATGACCTCCTTATCCCAGAAACAAACGTTATCACATAGTTTGGTCGTCTCCACTCTGCAGGAAGCCATATGTTTCCTTCCTGATCATCTTCTCCAGCACCTCACAGACCACCCTGGTCTGCGAGACGGGGCTGTGGTTCAGCACTTCCTCCTACACTCCGGCCTTGATGGGTCATGTTAGCTGATGGTGTGGATCATCAATACTGAGGCACATCAGCTGATGGTGTGGATCATCAATACTGAGGCACATCAGCTGATGGTGTGGATCATCAATATTGAGGCACATCAGCTGATGGTGTGGATCATCAATACTGAGGCACATCAGCTGACGGTGTGGATCATCATTACTGGGGCACATCAGCTGACGGTGTGGATCATCAATACTGAGGCACATCAGCTGATGGTGTGGATCATCAATACTGAGGCACATCAGCTGATGGTGTGGATCATCAATATTGAGGCACATCAGCTGATGGTGTGGATCATCAATACTGAGGCACATCAGCTGATGGTGTGGATCATCATTACTGGGGCACATCAGCTGATGGTGTGGATCATCAATATTGAGGCACATCAGCTGATGGTGTGGATCATCAGTACTGAGGCACATCAGCTGATGGTGTGGATCATCATTACTGGGGCACATCAGCTGATGGTGTGGATCATCAACACTGAGGCACATCAGCTGATGGTGTGGATCATCAACACTGAGGCACATCAGCTGATGGTGTGAGGGGAGGGGAGACAAGAGTTGGCGGAGGGTGTAAGGGTGATGGAGTATGACGGTCGTGGGGTGTAAAGGTGTTGGGGTGCGAGGGAGGATGGGGTGGGTGGGGTGGGAGAGGTGAGAATATTGATGACCTAGCGTGACCACTCCTCCAGCAGCTGCTTGGGCTCTGCTTACTCACTCCTCACTCACTGCTGACTCACTCTTCAACTCACTGTTTACTCGCCCAGCTCGCCTCTCGCTCTTCAGTCGCTCAAGTCTGTTCACTCACTGTTCACTCATTACCCGTTCACTCACAGTTCACTCATTACTCGCTCACTCGCTGTTCACTCATGACTCGCTCACTCACTGGTTACTCATTACTTGCTCAGTGTTCGCTCTCCCTTTTCACTGTCCACTCACTTTCCTCACTCACTACTCCCTTACTCCGTGCTCTCTCGTCAGTCAGTGGAGGCTCACTGCTTCTCTAATCTGCACCTCACTGTTCACTGTTTCCCCCACTTAATACTCACAGTCCACTCACTCTGTACACACTCTCTATATATGGGACATCCAGCATCCAGGATCAAGTCAGACCGACTCCAGCACTACTCCCTCAGGTCACCATCAGCCACATTCCTCCACTTCCTGGCACCGAACGAGTGACCCTCAAAGTACGGTGCTGCTTGTCACAAGGAACCCCAGCCGACACCTGAATGTCTGCGGTGAGGACGCTTGCTCAGCCGGATGATTGATCTCTTGTGTCCTTGGACGACCATGTTGACCCCGTATGCCAGCCAGAGGCTTTTGGCGTAGCGCAAGACCCTTTCTTGGCGTCGCACGCGTCTATTACGCATCCTCGTGCGTCGTGTTCCTCATTCGAGACATGAGACCCTTGGACGAGTCCTGGTTTTAACTCAGCGACGACCCCACAGGCGCCAAGCGTGACGACGGGAGCAGAGAGCCAGGGAGGGAGGGTGGTATGGGCGGCGCCCTACGCCAGGCTAGGCCGAACGCGGGCTTGAGGTCGATGCTGCCGCCGCCCAGTCATCTCGGTCAACATGCTGGACGAATATCAAAGGGGGAAGGTCGATGCTGCAAGAAGTCCACATCCTTGATATTTCCTGCCTGCTGGGGCGGAGCTGACGTCATCTGAAGACGGTGAAAAGCAGATGGCTTACCGAACTGGTCGGAGGAACTGGTTGGATGGCCGCTACTGGGGCGCGTAGCAGGTGTGTGAGGCGTGGCCGCAGGGGACGCGGGCAAAGAGTGGAGTTCAAGGGGCCTGAAGCGTGGGATAGGGACCCCTCGGTCAGAAGGCGTGGGGCATAGAGCTCGGGGCAGGAGGCGTAAAATAGTATGGGGCAGGTGGCGGCGTGGCGTGGGGCAGTTGGCGCGGGAAGTAGGAGCCGTAAGTATGTCAGCGAAGCTGGAACAGGTTACTGTGTGTTCCAGCGACTCGCCCTTGTAAACATGTCAAGACGCAGCTCGAGGTGCAGGAAGAGCAGGCTGATGCCCAGGCGATGACCAGCCGGACGCAGAGTAGTTCACTCACACTACCGATCAGGCCATGGTAGCGGGCACGACACACTGGAGACCCTCCACACACACGAGTGGGCAGACATACAGGGCGCGGGACAAGGATGGTGGGTGAGGAGAGCGACAGACTCTGCCAGGCTCAACCCACTGGGCTCTGATAAAGACCCTTTGTGACCCATGTAATCCTTTTGCGCAACCGCTCCCAAGATAAGCCTGGGATGCACGATAAACATGCCAATGTGAACCGTGGGTGAGGTAAGAGAGGATCCTGATGAGGAAGGCTGAGGGCCTTGGTAAGGACGAAGGACCGTGGGTAAGGACCTTGGTCAGGCTGAAGCTCCAGGGGGCTGAGCTGGGAGAGGCTGCACAACAATGGCTGCCAAGATTATATGTTGTGTTAACGTAGATGGATGAGGAGGCCCTCCCTCACGATCCGTGTGTCTGGGAGGGTGAGTGTGACGACCATTAAACGGCTGCTGTGGCGACCGTGATCCGCGTGTGGCGACCGTGAGCTTGTAGAACACAAAAGGTAGCCGCCACGACGCAGGCAACGATCACAGAAGAACCGGACGACATTGAAGCCGACGGAGGTGGACAGAGAGAGAGAGGGAGGTGGACGGTGATGGGCAGAGCCGGGGAAGCGACGCTGATGTACACAGCGTCAACCCGGCAAGTGAGGATAATGATAGCGAAGCAAACAACGGTCATGGTGATAGGCGAAGGACATCCAGTAGGGGGCGGGCGGCGCCACGGTGGGCGGGAATATGACTCGCGAGAGCCTACCCCCAACCCCGCGGGGCCCTCCTCCTCCTCCTCATGCGTACGGTGGTGTGTGTGTGTGTGTGTGTGTGTGTGTGTGTGTGTGTGTGGGTGGGTGGGTGTGGTCCGGCGGGCAAGAGAGGCAAGGACCCACACAGACAAGGGAGGACGGAGAGCCACGAGAGGCAGACCTGTACACTCACGTTGATACAAGAGACTAATGCAAGCAGAGGACAGAGGACGCACTGGATACAGACACAGCTACAGCAACGACCAACCTGGCCGTATTGAGACGTCCAGGCCATCATGCCTGCCAGAGAGCAGAGAGAGACGCAAGGATTGTCTTCAGGACGCCTGGAGGCGTCATGGCACCTGACCAGGTGTGTACCCTGATACTCTATGATGACGACTCACTTATAACTTACGTCCATCAACACGAAAAGCTACATACCACAGGAGCTACGTTGGATGATCTTTGTATAAGTCAAAAACTATAGCAGAATATAATCAGTTGGATATATATATATATATATATATATATATATATATATATATATATATATATATATATATATATATATATATATATATATATATATATATATATATATTATTTTATTATTTTGCTTTGTCGCTGTCTCCCACGTTTGCGAGGTAGCGCAAGGAAACAGACGAAAGAAATGGCCCAACCCACCCCCATACACATGTATATACATACACGTCCACACACGCAAATATACATACCCATACATCTCAATGTACACATATATATATACACACACACAGACACATACATATATACACATGCACACAATTCACACTGTCTGCCTTCATTCATTCCCATCGCCACCTCGCCACACATGGAATAACATCTTCCTCATGTGTGCGAGGTAGCGCTAGGAAAAGACAACAAAGATAGAAATCTGTCCTAATTCACAAGTGTCCTATCATATCTGGGTACAGCTGAATAAATCTACCCACCTATTCTAACAAGATGTCTTTATTGTCAAATTACACACATGATACAATATGAAATTCTTTATGGCTACAAGCTCAATTCAAGGTGAAAAAGTTCAAGAATTATGAAATAAAAATGACAAAATATAAACGACTAACAATGGAGGAAGCGAGGGGCTGGAAACCCTCCCTCCTCTTCCTCCTTCTCTCCTTCGTCCCCCAACCCCAGCATGACATCAATGACTTCATCAAACCGTCCTAATCTAAACAAACAACCGATGACGTCACGTACCCACACCCACCGTACAAGCCGTGACGTCACTCGTCTACCCTGCAGTGTGACGAGCCAACTGCTGTACTCCCCCCCCCCCTTCCCTTGGGGCCAAACCTGGGGCGCTAAGAACCCAAAAAAGATGCCAAGGTCTTTGACCTGCCTGGGGCCAAGCACTGGCCAAATATGGCCTCGCTCCGAGGTTTTACACACACACACACACACACACACACACACACACACACACACACACACACACACACACGGGAAATTCCTGGCCTACATACTAGAAATGTGAGTGTGTCGTACCCTGAGGAGGAGGACGGTACGACCCTTGAGCACGACGGTACGACCCTTGAGCGCGACGGTACGACCCTTGAACACGATGGTACAATCCTTGAACACGACGATACGACCCTTGAGCGCGACGGTACGACCCTTGAGCGCGACGGTACGACCCTTGAACACGATGGTACAATCCTTGAACACGACGATACGACCCTTGAGCACGACGGTACGACCCTTGAGCGCGACGGTACGACCCTTGAACACGATGGTACAATCCTTGAACACGACGATACGACCCTTGAGCACGACGGTACGACCCTTGAGCGCGACGGTACGACCCTTGAACACGATGGTACAATCCTTGAACACGACGGTACGACCCTTGAGCGCGACGGTACGACCCTTGAACACGATGGTACAATCCTTGAACACGACGATACGACCCTTGAGCGCGACGGTACGACCCTTGAGCACGATGGTACGATCCTTGAGCACGATGGTACGATCCTTGAGCTCGACGGTACGACCCTTGAGCACGATGGTACGACCCTTGAGCACGATGTTACGACCCTTGAACACGATGGTACAATCCTTGAACACGACGATACGACCCTTGAGCACGACGGTACGACCCTTGAACACGATGGTACGACCCTTGAGCACGACGGTACGACCCTTGAACACGATGTTACGATCCTTGAGCGCGACGGTACGACCCTTGAGCACGATGTTACGACCCTTGAGCTCGACGGTACGACCCTTGAGCACTACGGAACGGAAACTATGAGGAACACAGTGTTACCAGGAACACACGGGAACTATGAGGAACACAGTGTTACCAGGAACACACAAGAACTATGAGGAACACAGTGTTACCAAGAACACACGAGAACTATGAGGAACACAGTGTTACCAGGAACACACAAGAACTATGAGGAACACAGTGTTACCAGGAACACATGGGAACTATGAGGAACACAGTGTTACCAGGAACACACGAGAACTATGAGGAACACAGTGTTACCAGGAACACACAAGAACTATGAGGAACACAGTGTTACCAGGAACACATGGGAACTATGAGGAACACAGTGTTACCAGGAACACACGAGAACTATGAGGAACACAGTGTTACCAGGAACACACAAGAACTATGAGGAACACAGTGTTACCAGGAACACATGGGAACTATGAGGAACACAGTGTTACCAGGAACACACGAGAACTATGAGGAACACAGTGTTACCAGGAGCACTGCCCGGGTATATGTGTGTGTGTCTGTGTGTAGTGAGGGTATATGTGTGTGTGTCTGTGTGTAGTGAGGGTAGGTGTTGTGGGAGCGTGTTACCCTCCTGCTACACCGCTGTGTTGCCAGACGTATCTTTGGATACTTTTGTGGCATTCACGTCCACTGTTTCCATTCCTTATTTCAAACACACACACACACACACACACACTTTACCTGCATGTACCACGACCGCCTTTTACAAGGCTTCTGCAGCGCTCGGGAAGTTAGCCACGTCCACCAGGCAGGCCCCACAAGTCAAGAAGTGTGATGATGATGAAGTGGGTTTCGTCTTCCTGGGAAGACTCCAGGACGAATGAAGTGTTAAGCGTCTTCGGTACGGAAGTCGCGCCTCCTTGTAATGTGGGGCATCGCGAGGTGTGACGTACGGTACGGAATGACTACTTCGTGTATGTATATATCACACAATGCTCTCCAATAGCAGGGATTCGAACCCGGCACCATTTGCTTGATTCCTGTGCACTCTAACCATCGGCTATGCTCGCCCCTAGTAGGGGCAAGTATAGCCGGAGAGGGAGCTGGGGGGGCTGGAAATCCTCCCCTCTCGTTTTTAATTTTCCAAAAGAAGGAACAGAGAAGGGGGCCAAGTGAGGATTTACTTCAAAGGCTCAGTCCTCTGTTCTTGACGCTACTTCGCTAACGCAGGAGATGGCGAATCGTATGAAAGAAAAGAAAATTATATATATATATATATATATATATATATATATATATATATATATATATATATATATATATTTGTAATTACCTAACAGTCTTATAAACTGTTCAAGGCTAACTTCCAAACTTGACCCCCTTGTCCTACGCTGCAGTGTTGGTTCCCTTTCCTTCTTCTATCGGTATTTGGTTTTTGCTCCCAAGAGCTGGCTGCTTGCGTGCCCCCACAATTAGCTAGGCAACGCAATACTTGACAAGCTGCTACCTCACATGACTACTGTGAGGCAGTTGGCAACTCAAGGGTGGGCCGATTTGATAACTGTTTCTTTCCCTACACATCGAAGCTTTGGAACCCTCTAACCTCTCATGTCTTTTCCATTAACTTTGATGTAACACATTCTAAATGACAGGTTTTTCTCGTCCTCCCAAATTCTTATATATATATATATATATATATATATATATATATATATATATATATATATATATATATATATATATATATATATATTTATATATATATATATATATATATATATATATATATATATTTTTTTTTTTTTTTATACTTTGTCGCTGTCTCCCGCGTTTGCGAGGTAGCGCAAGGAAACAGACGAAAGAAATGGCCCAACCCCCCCCCCCATACACATGTATATACATACGTCCACACACGCAAATATACATACCTACACAGCTTTCCATGGTTTACCCCAGACGCTTCACATGCCTTGATTCACTCCACTGGGGATAGGGGTGAAAGAATACTTCCCACGTATTCCTCGCGTGTCGTAGAAAGCGACTAGAGGGGACGGGAGCGGGGGGCCAGAAATCCTACCCTCCTTGTATTAACTTTCTAAAATGGGATATATATATATATATATATATATATATATATATATATATATATATTTATATATATATATATATATATATATATATATATATATATATATATATATATATAAACCCCATACACGCACATATACATACAATACATATCAACTTATACAAATACACAGACATATACATATATACACATGAACATATTCATACATGCTCGCCTTCATCCATTCCTAGCGCTACCCCGCCCCATTGGAAACAGCATCGCTACCCCCTGCTTCAGCGAGGTAGCGCCAGGATAAACATACAAAAAAAGGCCACATTCGTTCACACTCAGCTCATACAATCGTCAGCTGACATACAATCACTGAGCTGACGTCCATCACGGTACTGACATCATCACCGTCCAAGCATTATGCTGACACCCGACCATCATTAGGCTCCCCCTCCAAGCATTATGCTGACACCCGACCATCATTAGGCTCCCCCTCCAAGCATTATGCGGACATCCGACCATCATTAGGCTCCCCTCCTAGCATTATGCTGACACCCGACCATCATTAGGCTCCCCCTCCAAGCATTATGCTGACACCCGACCATCATTAGGCTCCCCTCCTAGCATTATGCTGACACCCGACCATCATTAGGCTCCCCCTCCAAGCATTATGCTGACACCCGACCATCATTAGGCTCCCCCTCCAAGCATTATGCTGACACCCGACCATCGTTAGGCTCCCCCTCCAAGCATTATGCTGACACCCGACCATCATTAGGCTCCCCTTCTAAGCATTATGCTGACACCCGACCATCATTAGGCTCCCCTTCTAAGCATTATGCTGGCGTCCTTCCGCTTGCCTTCGTCGCCATAACAACGGCCTCCCAGCCAACCGTCAACAACAACAGCAGAACCCGTTCGTTCCCATCCAGAGCCTGCACTCTGTTCTAACCCCAGGACGACCTGCTGGTATTATAATAATCTCCACAAAAATCAATATCAAACCAAAGCAGTCTTTGTCCAAGTTGTGCCTAAATAACGTACAATAACGCTGCCAATTTTTCTTAAGTCGACGCTGTGCATTCCGTTATTTTTTTTTTTTAATTTCTTTTGCAGGAAAAGCCAAGTCAAATGTTTTCCTTTTTGCTGTATGAGAAGAAAGGCAATCAATATCCGGGTCTCACGACTCCAGGAACCTGACAGTCCAGGCAGCGACCACCAATCAAAAGACGCGTCTTTCAGCGCGCTCTGTTCCGGTTGGTACAGAGGCTGCGCTCGACGGGCTGCTCACTCTTGACGGACTGTGGCATGAACGAGAACACAAACAAACGTGTTACCGCATCGGCGGTGACATTCACTCGCCACCACCTACGGTGAGTGATGTATGGAGGTAATCGTGCGCGACATTATGTGTTATATTTCAGTAAATATTGCCCCATGATCGCACTAATGAGCAAGGTTGAGGATGCCATGATCAACCAGAATTCTGGGGACGTGTGTGTAGTGTGTGTGTGTTTAAGTGCCCATTCGTGTAGTACAGAGAGGGAGTTCTACAGCGGTGGGGCGCGGGCGCGCCCCCATCTCCTTCACGTATTCTACACCCAGTACATTCTACATCCACCCACAGCTCTGGCCCTGTGAAGAACTTCCCTACAGCTCTCAAATGGTGACGATGGTGTATGATAAACTCTTTTAAACTCTGGTTTGCACTCTGCCATCTTTATATCCTCATTGACCCACATCATCAGCCTCAAGCGTGACAGGATCACTTATAAGTCAATGATGTATGCCATTCTCAACGCTGCATGATGCTGTATGATCCAGTGATGATGGACGGGCCAGCAGCGCCTATGATTCTAGCCTGACCACAGACGTGCTGGTGCAGGAACACTTATCTGTGAAGAACTTTAGTGCTTATGTCTCCATAACTCCGTCACCAGGATAATATGAATCTCTCTCTCTCTCTCTCTCTCTCTCTCTCTCTCTCTGCCAGCAGGTACACACCAGCAGGTATACACCAGCAGGTACACACCAACAGGTACACACCAGCAGGTATACACCAGCAGGTACACACGAGCAGGTACACACCAGTCTACACACCTGTGGGCTGGGGGCGCAGGTGTGCAGGTGGGAAGGGCCACAGGTGTCCTGTGGGTTAGGCTACAGCGGAACACCTGCACATATTTCTCAATGCTCAAACGTACTACTAGAGAGAGAGAGAGAGAGAGAGAGAGAGAGAGAGAGAGAGAGAGAGAGAATGTTACCGGATGTCTTTATATATATTCCCATATACACTGTGTATACTAGAACCACACACACACACACACACACACACCTGTTGTACCCCCACCATAGGCTTGCCTCACTTAACGGTAACCCCCCACCCGCCCATCCTCCTCCTCATACATAACGAACTGTTATTTTTTCCCCACCGGAAGTGTCCTGAAGTTCTTTATCGGCAGCATTGTTCCTCTCTTCCTGAACAGAATCGTGATGGAATATATCCCGGCGGATATGTATGTGTGTGTACGGCTGGGAACGTTCCGTTTGAGCGTCAGAGGCAGGCAGTTATATGATAGCCAGCGCTCGTTAGCTCAAGTGTGACATGTGAGGCACAGATTGTGATACGACTAACAAATGAGATGATGACAGTGAGGACCATGACTCTACGCTCAGGGGTATGAGAGGCGTACGTTTCTCAGAGAGAGAGAGAGAGAGAGAGAGAGAGAGAGAGAGAGAGAGAGAGAGATGTGGTATATGGGGGCCGACGTGCTGTCATTGGGCTGAACTAACGTATATGAAGGGGTCATGGTGAGCTGCAGTGTGTGTGTATGTGTGTGTGTGTGTGTGTGTGTGTGTGTGTGTGTGTATGTGTGTGTGTGTGTGTGTGTGTGTGTGTGTGTGATCGTTCGCCAGCTGAAGCATTACGTGGCAGAATCTCTTGCTTTTTTTTCACATTTCTAATCGAAGATATTCTATGATTTTTCTTATTGTACATAATACATTTGAATATATATTTGAAATGCGGCAGTAAGGGACTAATATATATATATATATATATATATATATATATATATATATATATATATATATATATATATATATATATATATTGCTTTGTCGCTGTCTCCCGCGTTTGCGAGGTAACGCAAGGAAACAGACGAAAGAAATGGCCCAACCCACCACCATACACAATGTATATACATACACGTCCACACACGCAAATATACATACCTATACATCTCAATGTACACATATATATATATATATATATATATATATATATATATATATATATATATATATATATATATATATATATACACACACACAGACACATGCATATATACCCATGCACACAATTCACACTGTCTGCCTTTATTCATTCCCATCGCCACCTCGCCACACATGGAATACCATCCCCCTCCCCCCTCATGTGTGCGAGGTAGCACTAGGAAAAGACAACAAAGGCCCCATTCGTTCACACTCAGTCTCTAGCTGCCATGCAATAATGCCCGAAACCACAGCTCCCTTTCCACATCCAGGCCCCACACAACTTTCCATGGTTTACCCCAGACGCTTCACATGCCCTGATTCAATCCACTGACAGCACGTCAACCCCGGTATACCACATCGGTCCAATTCACTCTATTCCTTGCCCTCCTTTCACCCTCCTGCATGTTCAGGCCCCGATCACACAAAATCTTGATCTTCCATATATATATATATATATATATATATATATATATATATATATATATATATATGGAAAGATGGTCAGCAGACATTACAGGGTTACATATTAATCGATATGCTTGTAAAGTACAGACTTGTGGATGTTAATGTGATGAGAGGGGCAGCTGGAGGGATGTCTGATCACTATCTTGTGAGGCGAGGGTGAAGATTTGTAGAGGTTTTCGGAAAAGATGAAATAATGTCGGAGAAGAGTGGTGAGAGTAAGTGAGCTTGAAAAGGAGACTTGTGTGAGGAAGTACCAGGAGAGAGTGAACGCAGAATGGCAAAAGGTGAGCAAATGACGTGAGGGGAATGGATAAGGAATGGGAGGTATTTAGGGAAGCAGTGATGTCATGTGCAAGAGATGCATGTGGCATGAGAAATGTGGGAGGTGGACAGGTTAGAAAGAGTAGTGAGTGGTGGGATGAAGAAGTAAAACTGTTAGTGAAAGAGAAAAGAAAGGCGAACAGGCATTACTTTCAAAGAAGGTATGTAAATAACTGGGAGATGTATAAAAGAAAGAGGCAGGAGGTCAAAAGGAAGGTGCAAGGGTTGAAAAAGAGGCCAAATGAGAGTTGAGATGAGAGGAAATCAGTCAACTTTGGGGAGAATAAGTTGATGATTTGGAAGGAGGTTAATTATGTGTGAAAAATAAGAGAACAAATAGGAACATCGGTGAAGGAGGTAAAAGGAGAAGTGATAACAGGTAGCGATGAAGAAAGGAGGAGATGGAGTGAGTATTTTGAAGGACTGTTAAATATGTCTGATGATAAAATGGGAAATGTATATATATATATATATATATATATATATATATATATATATATATATATATATATATATATATATATATATATACACACACACAATCAGGCAATCCAGCAGATGCCAGCCGACATAGACAACAACCGCTGCTGCTGATGTTGATTGACGCGTACGGCTGAACGCTGGTCATGGCGACCCGCCTGGCCAACACCAGTCCTGGCAGGCAGGCAACCTGGTCCACTCACGACATCCAACCTAGACATCACCATCACCAGCCCGAGTACACGGGGTATAGGCGTCACCCTCCTAACGACATCTCCTTTACCGTGTGGATCAGTGACGTCCACTTACGTACACTATAGGATTATGTCGACCGGTAAGCGGGAACTTCTGACAGTACGTTGAATTGAAAGGTATCCTGGTGTATGTGGGCGTCGTACACATTTCTCGCTGCTCTTCTGTCTTAGTGGACAAATTAGACATGAGGAACTTTAGTAATGTCGATCACAAATCATTTTCTCGCCGAAGTAAATATAAATTGATTCGCTGAAGCAGATAATTCTGTTGTTTGAAAACACTTCGGCATCTGCTGGAGGTTGGCTCGCAAAACTGGATTATTGTGTTCGGAATGACAAACAATTGAAATCAAATCTATTTTCTTGTCACACCAGCATCTGCACACCTGCCCTGATCATTATACGATATGATAATACTTAGTTGATTAGGAGTCTGAGTTATTACCTCTTTGTATTCAATAATTCTTTATAAAACACCATTACTCTTGTCATATCAACATTCAGTGCTTTAAGTCGGGCCGCACCTCCAGGTTGAGCGAATAATCCAGTGAGCAAGATCTAGATTATAATACAACTGCCATGGTTAATACTTATGATAATACAACTGCCATGGCTAATACTTATGATAATACAACTGCCATGGCTAATACTTATGATAATACAACTGCCATGGCTAATACTTATAATAATACAACTGCCATTTTTAATACTTATGATAATACAACTGCCATGGCTAATACTTATAATAATACAACTGCCATGGTTAATACTTATGATAATACAACTGCCATGGCTAATACTTATGATAATACAACTGCCATGGTTAATACTTATGATAATACAACTGCCATGGCTAATACTTATGATAATACAACTGCCATGGCTAATACTTATGATAATACAACTGCCATGGTTAATACTTATGATAATACAACTGCCATGGCTAATACTTATGATAATACAACTGCCATGGTTAATACTTATGATAATACAACTGCCATGGCTAATACTTATGATAATACAACTGCCATGGCTAATACTTATGATAATACAACTGCCATGGTTAATACTTATGATAATACAACTGCCATGGCTAATACTTATGATAATACAACTGCCATGGCTAATACTTATTATAATACAACTGCCATGGCTAATACTTTTATGATAATACAACTGCCATGGCTAATACTTATAATAATACACCTGCTATGGCTAATAATTATAATAATATTAATGATTATTATCATATCATAATAATTATTAGTGTAACCATTCGTGTACAGCTCATGCGCCACGGATCGCCGACCTGTGCTGGTCAAGCAGGTTGGAAAAAAAAAAAAATTGGTGACGAAGGATTTTTGCAATCGTGGACGTTGGACCCCAACGCCGCCAGTAATGGCTTTTGTGGCTCCACTGGATAATGTACTCTATGCTGTTTGGTCAGTTCAGTGGATATTGTTTCACCAGAGAAGAAAATACTCGGCGAGAGAAATCTTCTGATCTTAAAAAAGTCTAGAAGTGTTTTCTGAGGGTCTGCATCATCAAAGAAAGTGGCGGAATCCATTAGCTGATGTTCGAACTGAAGAGATGTTGCCATATCTTGTCCCATTCTTTATGATAAAACTTATATGATTAAAGCTTCAAATACTGACACGATCATTTCCCAGCGCACGCTGGCGTCATATAAAACGCCTGTTAGTGACACTTATTTTGATACAGGCGAGAGATTAATAAGACACACAGCACAGACAGAGCCAAGAGCACGTCAGAGAGCGATTGGTATGCAAGCGGTGAGGCGCAGGCAAGCAGCGGGGGTTGGACGTCAGCCTAGTACTGCGCCTCCCACCCACAGCCCATCTTAACCCACTACGCGACTCCCTACAGTGCACAGAGGACTTTATAATGATCTTTCCCATGTCTGGGGTTTACCTACGCCTCCGCTAAAACCAAGAAACCGTACTTTTAAACCTCAACAGGAGGTAGGGAGAGGGGCTTTCTTAAAACATCTATACACCGAGGCAATGGTATTATTATATTACAATATTCAACAGCACTAATGGTAGCGTGAAGCAGCTTGAAGCCACTTTAATACCATTTAAAAAAAAATGTTGCACTTGTTTTATGAAGTTAATTCTGGGATGTGTTCACATCTCAATAGTCAGAGCAGTAGTGGGTGAAGACACAGGAGGGGGGTCATCTCTTGATCTTATATCAAGTACGTTTTCCGTTTTTCCTCTCCTCTCGATCATTCGAAATACAATTTCTCGCCTTGTGGGAAGCTGATACATTATTTTCTCCACCCAATGTGACCGAAATATTTCTTCTCGCCTCATCCATCCTCAACTCTTTTTTTTTTATCCAAACTTTCCATTTTTTCCAAGTTCTCTTCCGCGACCTTTCCCGTTGTGGGAGGAGAGCCCTTGGTCTCCTAACTTTACCACGTTTTAAGGTCCTGCAGGTACACCTTACACCCAGGGTACACCCACGATCCGCAGCATACACATCCGGCAGCTTAAGGTACACCTAGCAGCTCGGGGACACCCAGCAGCCACAACAGGTACACCCAACAATATGAATGAAGACAGCTTCTTCAGGCGAAGGGTATGAGTAAGGTGGGTTAATGGAAACTGCGATCATGGTATACCAGATTTACCGTAAAGATCCTTCTCGAGTCACACAATCTTACATCCAACTCTAACCTAACTGACTACACCACACTGCATCAGGCCACCAGTAAAGGGGAGAAGGTTCGTAGACACAAGACACTGAAAAATCAAATCATGGTCTTGAGAGAAACAATGTACCCAAAACGAAAAAAAAGGAGTGGTCTTGAAAATATGCTAGGCTGTGTGACCAAAGGAATTAAAGATTCAAGTTAAGCGTAAAAGAAATGCATGCAAGACATCTAAATCACGAGTGGCAATCCACGGGACCTTGAAATGTATAACCGAATAGAGAGAGACGACAGGAAGTGAAAAATAGTTTGTATAAAGAGTTTGCAGAATTTCTCAACATAAGAAAAAAAAATTTTGATAATGTAAGAAGAATGGAACACAAACATCAGTTACCCTACTCGTCCGCTATCCAGGGAACATGCCATCGGAGTTCACGAAAACAAGTAAATGTCATCTTTACCAAACAAATAGGTTCATAAAATTTCTACCATCGAATATTCCCGATATTACCACAAGCCCACAGGACAAGACGGGACAATAAATGAGAAATTGGACGTACATGACATTAAGCCCATAATTCTAAGAAATGATTAGACATCTATAAGAATTTATTCGTTTCATTCCACTAGGCCTCTCGAAAGCTCTCTTAAAATACTGAAGGAAATAAGCTAGCGAATAGCCTAGCGTTCCCGGTCGTCTGGCAACTCTGCGACTGTAACAAAAATTCTCGAATAAAAAGGAAAATAGGAAAAAAAATGCGCTTCAAAACTACAGTTTCATCAGCTGTTGCTTCGCTTCTATATCATCAAGGATGATATCAAATATTAAGAAGATATATACTAATTACCACTAAATAATATAAGCTCCATAAGATCACGTTTAAGGAGTCGAGCGGAACTCTTCAACTTTAACTACATCGGAGCAAGTGTGTGTCTGTGTGTGTGTGTATGTGTGTGTGTGTTTACATGCTTCACCTTCAGCCAGTCTCCACAGCTGAAAAAAAAAAAAAAATGGATTGACATAATAAGCACATTCTGATTCCAAAGTTAAGGCTTAGCCAGAGTAAATAAACCTCCCGGAGAGAGACAGGAGAATGTTGGACACACACACACACACACACACACACACACACACACACACACACACACACAGCCCAGAAAAAAAGTGAAAAGAAATTATCCACAATCTCACTGTCGCAAGAGACTGGAACAAAGTCGTCGAGCAATGTCACAGCACCGAAGATATAAGACCACAGAACAGACACAACACACGCTGTACGAGAGGAATTTGGGACGGCGAAATTGCTTTGATTACGGCCAAATCTATCCTGATCAAAGACCTGACCCAAACGTAGTGAGGTTATAGAAAGTGGCAAGGGCGAGAAGAGGAAGAGAAATCAAGAGGTTGGCCGTTCAAAGGAAGGAGTATCATAACGGTCAATCCTCGTGTGGTCACAGTCTCCACAATGAAACTATGGGAAGCAGCAGCTAAACGTGTCTCGGCTGCAAGCCTCTGTCGTGCAGACGTGCAGACAGCTGCAGAGAACAGTGGCCAAAAAAAAATGACTAGAGAGAGAGAGAGAGAGAGAGAGAGAGAGAGAGATAGAGAGTGTACCTACCACGAACTTCCATTGTTTCGGGTCTAGCACGCTGGTGTATGGATAGGGACGGCTGGGGTGATGCCAGGAGAATTAATGAGACGGAAAGCCTTTCATTTCTCTCTGGTGTACAGAGAGGTGGAGGGAGAGCCACCCCCAGATACCTCGCCAGTACTCCACCACACGAATATATATATAACCCTTCACAGACACGAAGCACCTGCTGCCTGCACGAAGGACGAACACACCACCTCCTACAACACTCCCACCTTCTGCAGAGCAGGCTTTGTGATGGAGACAGTGCAGGGGAGGGTTCAAGAGAGACTGGATGATATGGTTATTCCTGACATGTTAATCTTATGAGACTGAACAGGAGACGACTGGCTCTTGGAAGAGATGAGGAGGAACTGAATTGTACCATCATTACACTCGACTTGGGCGCTACCTCCCCATCCTGAGATGCGGCACAAGGTCCCCCCTGAGGAACGCCACTGTTGACATGGCAGGACGGGAGGAGTCGCTCTGTCAACGGCCAGGGAGGACGCTACTGACGGCCAGGGAGGACGCTACTGACGGCCAGGGAGGACGCTACTGACGGCCAGGGAGGACGCTACTGACGGCCAGAGAGGACACTACTGACGGCCAGGGAGGACGCTACTGACGGCCAGGGAGGACACTACTGACGGCCAGGGAGGACGCTACAGAAAAAAAAAGAGAGAAAACGGAAAGTGGTTTAGCAAGCAGAATCCAACAGTTTGTCAAATGGTCACCAGTTGTCTGGGAACAGGAACAAAGGTTGCACCAGTCTGGTAGAGGAGAAGCAGAGGTGAGTAACGTAAGAGCGATCACCAGGGAGGGGACTCTGGACTCACAAGGAGTGACTTTGTCTGTTAAAGACTCAGGGACTGACTGATCAGTTTGTATTTCATTTCTTTCTCGGATCAAAAAATGATACGACAGTAATGATGAAAGGTCAGCGGTCAAACCTTGTGTTCGATGTTGGACCGTCAGTTCGAAAACAGAACACCTCGGCTCCTCTGGGATCATCGCGGATAGAACCCATCCAATCCCTGTGGTGTATAAAGAAAACCTCCATTACGTATAGGATGACAGCCCGTGGACGTGAAGGAGGCAATGCCTCGTGGAAGGGAAGACTCGGGTACGTGGTACACGAGCCATACCTGCAGAAGTTACAGAGGGACGAGAATTACTGAGCCAAGTAGCACCAAGGTTTGGAGACTCCAGATCCACAAGTTGAACCAATGGGAGTTTTGGTGTAACATCAGACGCGAACACCACGAGTGAAGAAACAACGGTAGAGCTTAGAGTGTTGAGGAGGACAATTGGGTGTCAGAGAAAAGAGGATCAAGAGTAAGACGTGAGAGGATGTTAAGTTCCACAGAGGAGAGAATAGATGCGAGATCCTGCATGATGCAGAAGTGGTTCCAGTCGCTTCTTATGTGTCCAGTGGACCCTTGGAACGACCCAGCTCTCCCTGGACCGGTGATGCCGCTCCAACTCGACGCAAGATAAATCCGGATGAAGACGTCATGACATATCCTTTATTTTACTGAAACAACGGGGGACGGCAAAGCTGGAGAAGAAAAGTGACGGGTTGTGTGTGTGTGTGTGTGTGTGTGGTGTCAAGTGTTGCGTTCGAGATGGAGAGGGTGTGAGGTCGCCTTCCGTGGTAGTAAGACCTGGACCTAACTTTATGGTGGTCTTTCTTAGTTCTTCCTACTCCCGGCTGTTGCCGTGAGGGACGTGGCGAGTGGGAAGGGGGCCTCTGGTGTACACTCCAGCCGCTGCATCTGGCACATTAAGGACTTAGGATACTCTAACTGTCCTCCAGCAGGTAACCTCGGCATGGGGAATCAGGTCTCCTGTTGTCCTTCCCATGTACCGTGCATCTACAGCAGACACACCCAGCATCTACAGCAGACACACCCAGCATCTACAGCAGACACACCCAGCATCTACAGCAGACACACCCAGCATCTACAGCAGACACACCCAGCATCTACAGCAGACACACCCAGCATCTACAGCAGACACACCCAGCATCTACAGCAGACACACCCAGCATCTACAGCAGACACACCCAGCAGCCAGGGTACACCCAGCATCTACAGCAGACACACCCAGCATCTACAGCAGACACACCCAGCATCTACAGCAGACACACCCAGCATCTACAGCAGACACACCCAGCATCTACAGCAGACACACCCAGCATCTACAGCAGACACACCCAGCATCTACAGCAGACACACCCAGCATCTACAGCAGACACACCCAGCATCTACAGCAGACACACCCAGCATCTACAGCAGACACACCCAGCATCTACAGCAGACACACCCAGCATCTACAGCAGACACACCCAGCTGTCTGGGTACACCCAGCATCTACAGCAGACACACCCAGCAGCCAGGGTACACCCAGCAGCCAGGGTACACCCAGCATCTACAGCAGACACACCCAGCTGTCTGGGTACACCCAGCATCTACAGCAGACACACCTAGCAGCCAGGGTACACCCAGCATCTACAGCAGACACACCCAGCTGTCTGGGTACACCCAGCATCTACAGCAGACACACCCAGCAGCCAGGGTACACCCAGCATCTACAGCAGACACACCCAGCTGTCTGGGTACACCCAGCATCTACAGCAGACACACCCAGCTGTCTGGGTACACCCAGCATCTACAGCAGACACACCCAGCAGCCAGGGTACACCCAGCATCTACAGCAGACACACCCAGCTGTCTGGGTACACCCAGCATCTACAGCAGACACACCTAGCAGCCAGGGTACACCCAGCATCTACAGCAGACACATCCAGCTGTCTGGGTACACCCAGCATCTACAGCAGACATACCCAGCTGTCAGGGTACACCCAGCATCTACAGCAGACATACCCAGCTGTCAGGGTACACCCAGCATCTACAGCAGACACACTCAGCTGTCTGGGTACACCCAGCATCTACAGCAGACACACCTAGCAGCCAGGGTACACCCAGCATACACAACAGGCACACCCAGCATCCACAACAGGTACACCCAGCATCTACAGCAGGCACACCCAGCAGCCAGGGTACACCCAGCATCTACAGCAGACACACCCAGCTGTCTGGGTACACCCAGCATCTACAGCAGACACACCCAGCAGCCAGGGTACACCCAGCATCTACAGCAGACACACCCAGCTGTCTGGGTACACCCAGCATCTACAGCAGACACACCCAGCAGCCAGGGTACACCCAGCATACACAACAGGCACACCCAGCATCCACAACAGGTACACCCAGCATCCACAACAGGTACACCCAGCATCCACAACAGGTACACCCAGCATCCACAACAGGTACACCCAGCATCAACAGCAGGTACACCCAGCATCCACAGCAGGTACACCCAGCATCCACAACAGGTACACCCAGCATCCACAGCAGGTACACCCAGCATCCACAGCAGGTACACCCAGCATTAACGGCAGGTACACTCAGCATCCATAGAGGGTACATCCAGCAACCATGGCCAGTACACTCAGCATCCACAGCCGATACACCCAGCAACCATGGCCAGTACATCCAGCATCCACAGCGGCTACACCCAGTATCCACAGTGGCGACACCCAGCATTCACAGAAGGTACACCCAGCATCCACAGAAGGTACACCCAGCATCCACTGCAGGTAAACTCAGCATCCAAAGCAGGTACACCCAGCACCTACAACCGGTACACCCACCACCTACAGCAGGTACATCCAGCAACCACAGCCGTTACACCCAGCATCTACAGCCGTTACATTCAGCAACCACGAAAGGTACACCCAGCAACCACAGAAGGTACACCCAGCATCCACTGCAGGTAAACTCAGCATCCACAGCCGGTACACCCAGCACCTACAGCCGGTACACCCACCACCTACAGCAGTACACCCCGCATCCACAGCCGTTACACCCAGCATTCAAAGCCGTTACATCCAGCAACCACAAAAGGTACACTCAGCATCCACAGAGGGTACACCCAGCATCCACTGCAGGAAAACTCAGCATCCACAGCCGGTACACCAAGCACTTACAGCCGGTACACCCACCACCTACAGCAGATACACTCAGCATCCACAGCCGTTACCCCCAGCATCCACAGAAGGTACACCCAGCATTAACAGCAGGTACACCCAGCATCCACAGCCGGTACACTCAGCATCTACAGCCGGTACACCCAGCATCCACAGCAAGTACACTCAGCATCCACAGCAGGTACACCCAGCATTAACGGCAGGTACACCCAGCATCCACAACAGGTACACGCAGCATCCACAGCGGCTACACCCAGCATTCACAGCCGGTACACCTAGCATCCACAGCAGCTACACCCAGCACCCACGGCCGGTACACCCAGCATCCAGTTACACCAATGAACACAGGGAACCATTTGCTAATGCACTCAAGGACATCCACTAATACACCCACCAATCTCTGATGTACCTAACAGTCTCTCGTCCACCCAACCCGTAAATCCACCCAAACATCTGTAATACCTAGAAGTCTGTAATCCACCCAGTAGCCTGTATTCCACCCAGCAGCCAGTAATTCACCCACCAGCCTGTAATCCACCCAGCTGTCTGTAATCCACCCGGCTGTGTCATCCACCCAGCAGTCTGTAATCCATCCAGCAGCCAGTAATCCACCCAGCAGTCTGTAATCCATCCAGCAGCCAGTAATCCTCAGCAAGTCTGTAATCCACCCGACAGTGTGTAATCCACCGAGGTCTGTAATCCATCTAGCAACTCATAACTAAACCAGCAGCTTGCAATCCACCCAACAGCGGATAATCCACCCATCTCATAATCCATCTAGCAATTCAATCCACCCAGCAACCTGTTATCCACCTGTGATCCACCTAGCAGCCTGTGATCCACCCAGCAACTGTCCACCTCGGCCAGCGGTCCTGGGTGACGGCGTCGGGTGGGGCTGTCACCCACAACAGCCAACACTTGGCCCAGACGTGGGCGTATTCAGGCGGATATGGCCATGTCTCCCGTCTGTTCCTGGCATTCTGTACTGACATATAAGAGAACTCCATGATATCTTCTGTGGGGGAGGATTGCACGTCCTATTTCTTGAAATTGTTACAGCGTTCCACATTCCCCTGTGCCAGGCGAGAGGAATGAAACACAGGTCCACAGGAACATGGGTTACATACACAGTGACGAGTGTGTGTGTGTGTGTGTGTGTTTAGTCTTGGCCATTACCCTGCCACCTGCAGGCCTTAGGTATTCACATGTTTTCGACTCTGGTATAGCCACAATGTGACCCTGGCGATCCAGACGGGCCTAACCCAAATGACCAGCCAACCATTCACATGGACGGCCTCAAGATCAGCGAGATGAGAAGATGATCATCGTTAACACAGAGGATACGTAACTCCCAGAGGCTGTGACTTCATGGGTCAACAGGTTGAGGTTACGTATCTGTATAATGCCAGGAGAGTCACAAGGTTCGAACCCCGTTCGCAGACAGAGCAAGCAATCCCCCCCCCCCCCCACTTCTACTTCCCTCGTAGGGCGACCCTCACCAACAAAATTACTGGGAAAAAAAAATCGTGGGGTTGTGTGCGAGAGGAGGTGACCTGTGGACGAACTTGGTTGATTACTGCTGGAATCATCCACGTACCTGATAGCATTCTAAAAAAAAAATGACGTATCAATTAGTGATGTGCCACTAAACGGAGTGGTACCAAGTGGTGTGCAAATATAAAGCCACTAGAGGAGCGTACACGAGTATATACCAACAAACAGAATGCCACTTCACGTGATCGCGTCTTAACCGGTGGTTTGGACGACCGAATAATTTCAAGTCTCCCAGGACAAACACCATCATCCACCTCCCACAGTCCTGTAACTCACTCGGGCATGACTGATCAATATTATGTTTCCCAACCACACACATTTCCCTGCATGACTGCCATCTTTTACAAGCCACTTCTTTTCATCGCGATGATGAATGCTGAACCACTGTCGAACTACGCGGCAAGCGCAGGTTCAAACACTTCAAAACGATTCAGCAAATTTAACACTGACCTAGGCAACTCGTGACGTTCCCATACCGAAATGAACCACCCTATGGATGGCTGACACTGTATTGTTGTGAAAGTAGGGGCGACCATACTGCCGCAGAGGGAAAGGTTCGGGAGAGGTAAACAGGTAAGTGGAAAGTTCCCAGAAGCTGTGGTGCCACACACTCCTATATCTTAGTCACAAGTAACTGAGCACACGTTAATGAAATTAAAATTGTACCAGATACGGGTACGTAAGAAAGTGTATTAAGACAGCAAAACAGGGAAATGGAGAGTAAAAGTGTGTGTGTGTGTGTGTGTGTGTGTGTGTGTGTGCGTCTGTATGTATAGTGCGTGAGTGTTGAGAGGGAAACGAAGGAGGGACAGTTACGCCACACTGGCCCACACCTGGCGGGTCAGCACTGTTGCCAACCCGACCCGACCCGACCCGACCTAGCCTAGCCTCACCTCACACCAGTACATTCTCTCCACAACAGATGCCAACGCTGTTCTCCTGCCTCTACACTTGAGATCCTACCAGGTTAAATTCGAGGAAAATGTTATCGCGCTGCACGGGGCCAAATAGGTTAACGGTCGGGATGGGTGGTGACACATGCTCCCTCACCTTGTCAAACCTACTTCAGGTACGATGACTCTCTCCCAGGCCTGACCCACGTGCTGTACCCCACTCTCCTGCCTTGCCGCCACTCCCCACTGCACTCTATCCCAGTCACTGTTTTCCTACAGTATATATCAACATTTCTGTTATCATACGATCAAGCGAAGTGAGTCAGCATTGCTCAGCTTCAGAGGCAGACAGTACAACCTAAATTGCCGTTCGCCAACTGGTCCGTTATGACGGTGATGAAACAGAGACTAAAGTATACCATCATGATCCATATTCATTATCAGTAATTGTGAAGACTCATGTGTAATTCACCGAGGGTGGTACGAAGCTGTGTACTACGTTGGAAGCCGTCCAGAAGTGCTCACTTTCTATTGACAACAAGTTCAGTATTTTAAAAGATAAAAATCAATTACGATCCTCCATTCATATCATGAACTTCAAACGTACCTGGTTTTCCTCGCATAAAAGGCACGGGTTCAGTCTTCAGGCAGAACCATAGCTCCTCGGTAGGATCCGTCACAGAGTCACAGCAAATCACTAAAGAGAGGGGTATACAACAGTCCTGCGCGCCGTCACCCGCCACACTGACTGACTGCTGGGCTCGCACCGCCAAAGCCCGCCATGTTTCTGCTCTCCTCTCACTCACATTCGTCCTCCCAGGTCTACACCTCTTTTATGAATTACTGTATTCCTTCAGACATTATTTTCACGAATTACAGTACATTCTCATTCAAACTACTTACAGATGAAGACCGAAGGAGAAGCGGGATTGCTATATGCAGAAAGTACTGCAAAATGAATCTACCGCAGTTTTTCTAGGGTTTGTTGTTGTCTACGGCCAAACACACCGTATCCTAGCAACATATAGATCCGCTTTCTGCGAGGAGACATTTTCAGTATATCAGTATGATAACTTCAGTGATATTTATGAACATCTGAATTGCAAAACATTGTCGGCGGAGACATCACTAAAATGAGCAGGCAATTTGTCGTCGATTGTGTACCCAATCCGGTTTGAGTCCGTCTATGCGGCACCAACGTCTTGGTTTGATCTCCACCTCCTGCGCTGTAGGTAGCCATACATCACTCTCGCTTTGGGACAATATCTTGGAGTATTGTTCGGTGTGAAGTGAATCAAAGATAAATATGCAGATTAATGAACATCTTCAGCATGCACGAGACGAGCAACGATGAGTTTGGAATAATGACAACTGTCGCATGCCACGTTAATTGATTATGTCTTACAACGAGATGGAAAGTCTATGTGGGTGACTGGGTAGGTGCAGTCTGGCGATGATGATGGATGCGGGTGGACTTAGTGTGATGGAGATGATGATCATGGCGGTGTAGGGGGATCATAATGGTGTCAGTGGATATCAGTGATGGAGAGAGTGATGGTGAGAGTGTTATGTTACAAGCTGATGGTAGTTAAGGGGATGTGGTGATTATGAGGACTGTTATTTTGGTAGGGTAAGGATGATGATGGTGGCTGGGATGATAGTGGCTGAGATGATGGTGGCTGGGATGATGGTGGCTGGGATAACGATGTCAACGAAGATAGTAGAAGGATGATGGCTGTGAGAATGATGACAGTGCTACATCGAGGGAGATAAGACGAAGGGTCAAATCCTCTATCCAAACCACTGATCAAGTTATAAGAAGACGTGACCTTCACGACGTAAGACAACAAGGGAGAAACGATCCCCATCAAGTACTCACTAGGCAACTCACTCATCAGATCGCCCTTAGAGCAGCCTAACACTGAACAGCAACTGAGGTCAAGTCGAACGACACAGCAGCACCAGGATTCCCAACTCCCATGCTGGGGATATGAGGCATGTCACTACCGTCACAACAACGTTATGTGAAGGGCAATTAGTCAAAAGAATGACGTCAATCACGCGCAGCGTCTCCCTGTTAAAGACACCTGCCACTTGCGTCCATCATGATCTCGTCAGACGCGCATGATACACGCATAGTCAAGCAAACAACTTTCTACCAGTGAAAGAAAATTAAGTGTGGTGTGGAAAGCTGGCTGCCTTAAGCTTCTCAAGGACAATGGAGAAGTAGGGTTTGAGTGCTGTGGACTCATGATGGTGATGAAAAGAAAAAGAACTGCATCATTAGGATAAATGGTTGGCTATGATCTGGCCCAACATAGTTCCCTGTCATCCATCATCCAGACACTTTTGTAGAGGACAATTTAGGTCGATACGGGCAAAATTAAGAAAATGTATTAAAAAAAAAATTATAGCGTTTCTTTTAAGAAGAAAATAGCGATAGTCTGAGCATTCTTGCTGATGGTTCATTTCTAGCCATCAGTCCTCTGCTTCATTTTCACATACGTCAAGTAATATACATTTCCATGGAATGCGCGGTTGCATGCGCAGTGTAAGGTAAAAGACACTCATGAGCAATAGCAAAGAGCCACACTTTGGTGAGGATAGGCCATTGTAGACCAAAAGTCGGTTGTGAGAGACGTGTTCTCCTCAGAGCACTTGGGTCACCTGCAGCGCAGCACTGTTAATGGAAATCAATTAAGAATGACAGGATTTCCGTCTGGTTATAAGCCAGTTTAAATTCCAAGTCAAACCTCTTTACAAGGGCCATCACTCAGAGTCCAAACCTGTGTGTTGGATCTTTTATGCCATTCAGTCCTTCAGCTATTGTAAAACAACTGTATAGAAGATACGGTTAAATGTGTTGGACCTGATCCTTACGGTACAGGTCAAACTCATCTTCACTAAACCGAGATGGGGATCCTGACGGCAGGCGGACGAATGATGAAGGCGAACAAAAGCGACTTTTAATTGTGTGCTAGGCTATGAAAGCGACACTAAAACTAACTTAAAAAACAATTCAAGCACAGTCTCTATCTATCTATCTATCTATATATATATATATATATATATATATATATATATATATATATATATATATACATATATATATATATATATATATATATATATATATATATATAGATAGATAGATAGATAGATAGATAGATAGATATATCTATATATATATATATATATATATTATATATATATATATACTGAATTAATATACAGCATCGATTTTGTCCTTAACTGTTGCAACACATTTTGTCTTGACCACACATGAACTGGTTGTCGGCCTTGTATAATTTTGGACCGTCACAAGGACTGGTGTGGCGATGAGAAATTGAACATGTCTGCTGGCAGAGAGTCGGGGCTACGCTTGCAATAGCTTGTATCAATTCATCATTCACACCTCACTCTTCCAATATGTCATGGAATTTAGATACATTACCGTTGTGGTATATCCTTACATTTCTTTGATTTCAATATATAACAAACACAAAAAAAAGAAATCGGCTTCAAAACTGGTTACCATCCTAGCTAGGATATTGCGATAGACTGATTCTGTGACGTCACTGTAGAGGCTCCGTGAGTATGGGAATCCCTTCCTCCCTGGTCAGTCAGTGTCATTACTGTAATGCTATCGTACCTGACACGGTTCACGCACTTATCATGAGACCAAGTACATTTGCTCGCCAATCGCTCTCGTGTTTGACCTACCGCGCATTTCAGTGAAGCACAAACAGATTTCTCTGTGGGTGCGCTTCAACGGGGAACGCATTATCTGGGCACCGAGCCAACTTTAGTGTGATGAAGCTGTTCATATGATACATGTATTCATTAAAGATCTCTGCTACTGCTAAGATATTAGGCTGGATTTTGATACTGGTTTATAATCAGTGTCGAGGGAAAGACATTCAAATATGCGTGGGAGAAGCTTCCTTCCATTGTTAAGCAGTTGAAGGTGGCTGGTTACATGTCTCTCCTTTATCCTCCCAGTGAAAGTGACACATCTTGAGCCATGGTACACGCATGAGCCCCCTACGGAGGTGCCGCCTGGAAGAGCAGAAGGAGCCACAGAGTACAATGAGTTCAGAGTTTGAGATCTGGGGTGCCTTTTATTCCGGTGGTGGGGAGATGAGCTCACATACAGAGGTAAACCTAAATTGTGATGGAATCTTACTTACTTAGTTCTTCTAGTGATTTTAGGTGTTGTTGACTGACAATGAATGAGATTCTGTTTCAGAAATATAGGACTGTGTAGGATGCAAGAGAATATTGAGAGAGAACAACTGAGCGTAACTATAAGTGTGTATATATATCCGGGTCTCAGATGTGTGGTATGATCATCGATAAACCTATTCTTTCGTTTATCAGTCGCCAATTAAGCAGAGGGATGGGGGAGGGGGAAGGCGCTAGTCAGCATGAATAAAATTTTTTGTCCAAGATGATCTTAAAAATTAGCAGTTGTATATATCGATTCCGCACTATGCATTTGGTCAGTTCGCTTACTTCTTCTTCCACTGAGTTCGATTATATACTCTGGTTATCAAGAGGATAGCTAATCATACAGGTAAGGGAGTCTACCAATATTCAAATATTTTATTCGACTGACATCTCTCTCTCTCTCTGGATCCAAATCTTACTTTGGGGCGAGTCCCATTCATCGATAGATTTTAGGGAGGGGAAAAAAAAATATTGAGCTCATAGATCTTCTGTAAGTCAACTAAAAGTAGAACTAATATATTCAGTTCGTCTCGGTAGTCTGTAAATCAATCGCACATTAAGGAAAAGCTCACACAGCGGTCGAACTTGCAGCGCCGACAGTGTAAATCTTAAAAAGTTTATGTCCGGATCATCACGCGGCCAAGTTCTCTGACGTCAATGTTGGAAGCAAAGAGTAAAAAAAAAAATATTCCTCTTACCTAATATCACACTCTTATTGACTGTTATTCTTTGACTAAGGTTTTCATTTCGTAATGTAGAAAGTATTTGTTCCAGTACATCCCCAAGAGGCCTTAGGTGGAGTATGTTTTTCGCTTGTGCCATATCATTCATAAATAAAAGATGGCAGTACTATATAATACAGACCCGTTCTGTAAAGCAGGAGCAAGGCCGGTCGCAGTAGTGACTGTACTCGGGAATGTATACTACTATTTTTCAACCAATTTATATATTTGATGCAATGTCGACTCTTTGTTATCTAGACCGTGGCGTGATGTTGCTGCCGGGAATATGAACTGAATCTCTCTCTTCGTACGGCAGATAAACTGAAGAAAAATGCTTCATAGTCCCAGTAACGAGACAGAAAACTATGTAATTGTCGACCTTTTACCACGTCCATTTTACTAAATTTTCACATTCTTGCCACAAATCAATCTTTTTTTTTTTTTTTTTTTTACTATTACCCGATATTTATGGAAGTGTTTGCACGAGAGCATTTGATTGAGTTTTGAAGACAAGTCGTTCTGACATACAGGAAATGAATCTGAATATGTCGTATTAGTGGGAAGGTTAGCTACACACTGGCCATATCGCAAGGCCAGCAGCAATTTTTTTTTTTTCCCCTCCACCCATTTTTGAGCCTTGGGTATTCTACATAATATTCATCCACAGGAACTCGATAGAATGCACTTGTTTTCATTATATGTCCGATCATGAATATCTCATAAATCTTATTGTTACACTGCGCGAGATGAGATCAACTCTTTATTTGGCGCAAATAATTGCTGGAAGACAGACCGCCAAACCAGATGAGCGAGGCTAAGTCTACCATGAGCTGGGGCTGGGGAATCTCTCTCACACACACGTTATGTTTCTTTGTGGACAACAGCGTCACTGGTACTACGGTGTGAAATATATATATATATATATATATATATATATATATATATATATATATATATATATATATATATATATATATATCTTTCTTTCTTTTCTTTCAAACTATTCGCCATTTCCCGCATTAGCGAGGTAGCGTTAAGAACAGAGGACTGGGCCTTGAGGGAATACCCTCACCTGGCCCAATTCTCTGTTCCTTCTTTTGGAAAATTAAAAAAAAAAACGAGAGGGGAGGATTTCCAGCCCCCCGCTCCCTCCCCTTTTAGTCGCCTTCTACGACACGCAGGGAATACGTGGGAAGTATTCTTTCTCCCCTATCCCCAGGGATAATATATATATATATATATATATATATATATATATATATATATATATATATATATATATATATATATATATGGCGGCCTAGCTACATCTCTTCCTCGTAAACCAACTGACATATTTCTTGTGTCTCCCCTGATGATGTGATCATTACACGAAAGTGCACTTGGTAACTTACCGTGTTTTAATTCCTTATGGATCAGAAGAGAGAGAGAGAGAGAGAGAGAGAGAGAGAGAGAGAGAGAGAGAGAGAGAGAGAGAGAGAGAGAGAGAGAGAGAGAGAGAGAGCATATCCACCCTTTTGACGATGGTCGACAAAAGGGTATTTGAACTCTCTGAGTACATTATAATTTGCATAACCCAAGGACCACTTTTATGGCCCTACTGCAGGTTCCAGGCTGCGCTACGATGAGCAGCAGGGGAGTCATAGACTCCTTTGGAGAAAGAGAGAGAAGTCCTGTGACGAGACTGTACGCATTTTCGTCCACTGATTATTACACATCCCTCGCCAGTGATGACTCTATCCCCAGGACGTACTTCACAGCCAAACCCAGCGATTTGAAATCAGACCCATATATATAAATCTATGTTTTTCTAAGTATTTCTCACATACATTCTTCAAAGCAAACACACATCCTCTACCACTTCTGAAACCACATTGCTCTTCTTCAATCTGATGTTCTGTGCATGCCTTCACCCTCTCAATCAATACCCTCCCATATAATTTCCCAAGAATACTCAACCTCTGTAATCTGAACACTCACCCTTATCACCTTTGCCTTTGTACAACGGCACTATGCATGCATTCCGCCAATCCTCAAGGAATTCACCATGAACCATAATACATTGAATATCCTCACCAACCAGTCAACAACATTGTCACCCCCTTTTTTAATAAACTCCACTGAAACACCATCCAAACCCGCCGATTTGCCGGCTTTCATCTTCTGTAAAGCTTTCACTACCTCTTCTCTGTTTACCAAACCATTCTTCCTGACCCTTTCACGTTTAACACTACCTCAACCAAAACACCCTATATATGCCACTCTATTATCAAACACATTCAACAAACCTTCAAAATACTCACTCCATCTCCCTCTCACTTCACCACTACTTGTTATTAATTACCTCCCCATTAGCCCCCTTCACCGATGTTCCCATTTGCTCTCCTGTCTTACGCACTTTATTCAATACCGCCTTCCAAAATATCTTTTTATTCTCCCTAAAATTTAATGATACTCTTTTACCTTAACTCTCATTTGCCCTCTTTTTCACCTCTTGCACCTTTCATTTGCACTATTCCCCTGCAATACTCGTCCAAATGCCTCTCTCTTCTCCTTCACTGACAGTCTTACTTCTTCATTCACCACTCTCTTCTCTTTCTAATCTGCCCACCTTCCACCTTTCTCATGCCACAGGCATCAATTGAGCAAGCCATCGCTGCTTCCCTAAATACATCCCATTCCTTTCCCACTCCCCTTACGTCATTTGATCTCACCTTTTGCCATTCTACACTCAATCTCTCCTAGTACTTCCTCACACAAGTTTCCTTCCCAAGCTCACTTACTCTCACCACTCTCTTCACCCCAACATTCTCTCTTCTTTTCTGAAAACCTCTACAAATCTTCACTTTCGCCTCCACAAGATAATGATCAGACATCCCTCCAGTTGAACCTCTCAGGACATTAACATCCAAAAGTCTCTCTTTCGCGTGCCTATCAATTAATACGTAGTCCAATAACGCTCTCTGGCCATCTCTCCTACTTACATACGTATACTTATGTATATCTCGCTTTTTAAACCAGGTATTCCCAATCACCAGTCCTTTTTCATCACACAAATCCACAAGCTCCTCACCATTTCCATTTACAACACTGAACACCCCATGTACACTAATTATTCCCTCAACTGCCACATTACACACCTTTGCATTCAGATCACCCATCACTATAACCCGGTCTCGTGCATCAAAGTTGCTAACACACTCACTCAGCTGCTCCCAAAACACTTGCCTCTTATGATCTTTCCTCTCATGACCTGGTGCACAAGCATCAACAAGCACCAACAGTCATCCATCTCTCTCCATCCACTTTCAGTTTTACCCACATCAATCTACAGTTTACTTTCTTACACTCTATCACATACTCCCACCACTCCTGCTTCAGGAGTAGTGCTACTTCCCATGTATTTCCTGCGCGTCGTAGAAGGCGACTAAAAGGGGATGGAGCGAGGGGCTGGAAATCCTCCCCTCTCGTTTTCAGTTTTCTAAAAGGAGGGACAGAGAAGGGGGCCAAGTGAGGATATTCCCTCTAAGGCTTAGTCCTCTGTTCTTAACACTACCTCGCCAAAGCGGGAAATGGCAAATACGTATGATATATATATATATATATATATATATATATATATATATATATATATATATATATATATATATATATATATATATTCTTACGAATTTTTTTTCTAGCAGGGTCGTCACTTTATCTATTACGCACACTGGATAAAGCTATCTTAACGTTATGGGATGAAAGTAAACACCCGGGTTAAACCTACATATACAACAAGAAATAAAAAGCCCAAGATAACCAAAAGCACATTAATAGGGTACAAATATCTTCGTTAACACTTGACATTCCATATTCTGCATTCCAGGTAAGATTTCAGACCAGATCTCTTTCCTTTATGACCAGTTGACTACAGAAACGTGATACAAGACACTTATTCGTTGGGCAACTCTATGACAAGTTATGATACATTGTAACACTCAGACCTGACATGACACAGTATAACATTTTACAATATAGGGCAGCGGTGGTTACGGGGTTCGAGACAAGGAAAACCTACATTACCTTTGCCGGGCTCGTGACAGCTGAACGAATGGGCTGCTGGACTGTCGTCCAGGCCTTTTGCATGCGGAAGACAACCAGGCGGGAGTGGCCAGCCACGCCTTGACCCTCCGCCTTCGGCTACGATAGGTAGGAATGACCACAATCACCCATGATTGGTCAAAAGACTGATTGTCACGCCCTCATCTCGACATGATTGGCTTGCGGAGGCCTAAGGTCCAGCCCTCCAACTGTCTAACGGTCCAGCCCTGCCTCTCTGATGACGCAACCAGGATGAGTGGGCGACCTTTCCTAGGCATGACCTCGTGGCTGACCCCAGGTCACTTGACAATGGGACCTGGGAAGAAAAACAACCAAAAATGATGATATCATGACCAGGAAGAAAAAATATTATAAAAAAAAATGTATTGATAAACCAAAATATTGTCGATGTTGAGTGGTGAGCATCTGTTGTCAGGGAGGTGTTCACATGTCCCAGATAAGGCACATCAGGGATGATGTATTGCACGGCACTGGTTGACGGTGGCAGACCAAGGGAATGGAAAAGAGCTAACGTCAGGCTAAATATATATATAAAAAAAAAATTAAAAATAACAAACAAATAAAAAAAGAACATAAAAGATAATGGGATGATGCATGCTTATCCTTGAAGCACAGACACGTCTCATTTAACGAGCCTCGTCAGCAAGAAACTAGAGAGAGAAAAAAACACCAAAGATATTACGAGGCAGAGATAAAGGAATTGCCAACTGGAAGAAAAGTAATTACGTGAGACTCAACGTATATTACACAAAAGATATTACGAGGCAGAGATAAAGGAATTGCTAACTGGAAGAAAAGTAATTACGTGAGACTCAACGTATATTACACAAAAGATATTACGAGGCAGAGATAAAGGAATTGCCAACTGGAAGAAAAGTAATTACGTGAGACTCAACGTATTTTGGACGTTGTGGCTCCTGACGGAAGCAGAGCCGCTCTCAAGTTTCCTAGTTTCATCGGAGTTATGAACGCTTTCGACGCAGTTAATCACTCGCGGATTAATTAAGAAACTCCTTAGAGAAAAATCAGTCATCAACAAACCGATCAATCAGACTCCTACGAAAGGTAAACTACATCGTAGTAGGGAAAGACTGCACAGCATATAAGATGGTGGTGCTACGATTGCGGAAGACCTACTCTCCCAACGTAAGACTTGCAATGAACTTTTGAATCACAGAATAGCGTCAGAGGAGAGCTCAAGCCACAGACGGAGGGAACCTTGCCGCGCTGAAGCAGAGTGACCAGTGATGGGTGTGGTTCGCCAGATGAAATGGAATCATCTCAGGATACGTTTGCGGACGGTGACAAAATACTGGGCAAATGTGGCCGGAGGGAGGGAGGAGGAGACACTTACTTACATGATCATCACATGGTTATCTGCTGTCAGGCCCACAGTACGGGGCCCGACCACCAGATGACGACACACGGAACCTCATTCACCTACAGCTGGGGAGGCGGCAGCTTCTACAAAGTGGGGGAGGAGTGGGCTCACTGGAGCAGAAGCTTTCAAAACGATGCAGCAGCCCCTCTCTCTCTCTCTCTCTCTCTCTCTGCGTTGCCGCCACAACACGGCGCCAGAGTCTGTCCCAGAGTTGCAACATCGAGAGACCATCGCTCTGCAGTACAGATCAGTTGTGCGTTACCACGATACAGACACCCGACATTCTACACCCGCCAGTGAAACTCGTTTGTCATATTCTAAAATCAACCCGAGCGTGCGAGCTTACCAAGGGATGCGGAGGCATACAAACAGCGACAGATTCGAGCTGGATCCTTCCGCAGCTGTTAGTGAAACGGGAAGAGAACAGACTCAAAAAAAGAATCATTGTAGTGAAAGGAATAAAGCGTATCTAGATAATGTGAAGGGGGGGAAAAAAGTCATTAAACTTTATATGTAACTAAGGAGGCGTAAATAACTTCAAATAACCTCCTTTCACTTCCTCTTCTCTTGTACATCTGCCAATCACAAGCACACCTTTTCCCCTACGGGAAATGACCATGCACCTTTCTCCTCTCTTTCACTAACAATTCAATTTCCTTATCCCACCACTCTACCCCTTCTCACACTCCCACATCCCACCTCCCGCATGCAACACACTTCTCTCGCACACGTATGTACTGATCCAATGAATACATACCATTCCTCGCCCACTCTCTTAGTTTCGTTTACTCTCACCATTTGCCATTCTTCACCCAGTCTCTCCCGGTATCTCCTCACGCAATCTTCCTCTCTATGATCATTTCCCCCTCACCATCCTCTTTCCATGCCGAAATCATTTCCCTCTTTCCCCAAAGCCTCTACAAGTTTTCCCCCTCATCTCTATAAAGAAGTGATCAGACATCCCACCAGCTGCCACTCTCGGAACAACTATCATAATTTGATAATGTCTCCTCACCATTAACTCTACTTATCCAAGTATGTCTCCTTTTAAGTCAGGTATACCCAATCACCACTCCTGTTTCAGCATACAGCACACTCCTGCTTCAGCATACAGCACTCCTACTTCAGCATACAGCTATACGAGCTTCTCACCCTTTCCATACACAGTGTGTGACCCCCTGCACCCCAATCATCACCTACTCTTGCATTCACATCAACCATAACAGTGACTCGATCTCTCACATCAAAACAGTGGATGCTAACCGCTCGGCTGTGCTGCCCATAATGGAGAGATGACTATTCGATGGAGAGTAAATGAATATCTCTCGCTTCACGTCTATGAGCAACGGTCTCGACCAGTCATTTCTCATAAGGCTCACATAACCGGTCTAGATCCCGGTATCACGGAGGTGAGACGAAGGGTATCCATTAACTAAGGGCAGTATAGTCAAGTGGGCAACGTACTCAGCTACCATACAAATGGTACGGGTTCGAATCATAGTTATTAAAGGGCATTTCGTGATATATGTTCAAAATTTCTTGCAATGGGCTGGAGACAGTGTCAACACACTGAGAACTGTTGATGTTAATGGTTGGATATTTATGAAAACTTTTGAGTTTATACTCTTTATTTTATTCAAATATTCATAGAGGGAGCGGGGGACTGGAAATCCTCCCATCCAGTTTTACTTTTCCAAAAAAAAAAGGGGGGGGGGGAAACAGAGAAGGTGGCCAAGTGAGGATTTTCTCTAAGGCTCAGTCCTCTGTTCTTAGCGCTACCTCGCTAATGCAGGATGTGGGGAATATATATATATATATATATATATATATATATATATATATATATATATATATATATATATATATCACTAACAATCTCACGTCTTCATCCCACCACTCACTATCCTTCTAATCTGCCCTCCTCCCACCCTTCTCATACCACATGCATCTTTTGCGCAAGCCATTACTGTTTCCCTAAATACATCCTATTCCTCACCCACTCCCCTCACGTCATTTGCTCTCACCTTTTGCCATTCTACACTCAATCTCTCCTGATGCTTCCTCACACAAGTCTCCTTTCCAAGATCACTTACTCTCACCACTCTCTTCTCCCCAACATTTTCTCTTCTTTTCCGGAACCTCTACAAATCTTCACCTTCGCCTCCAAAAGATAGTGATTAGACATCCCTTCAGCTGCCCCTCTCAGCACATTAACATCCAGAAGTCTCTTTTACACGCCTTTCAATCAACGCGTAGTCCAATAATGCCCTTTGACCATTTCTCCTGCTTATATAAGTATACTTATCCATATCTCTCTTTTTAAAAGAGGTATTCCTAATCACGTCTTTTTTCAGCACACAAATCCACAAGCTCTTCACCATTTCCATTTACAACAATGAACACCCCATGTACACCAATTTTACCCTCAACTGCCTCATTATTCACCTTCGCATCTAAATCACCCATCACTATTACCCGGTCTCGTACATCAAAATTGCTAATACACTCACTCAACTGCTCCCAAAACACGTGCCTCTCATGATCTTTCTTCTTATGACCAGGTGCAAAGGCACCAATAATCCTATCTCTCCATCCACTTTCAGTTTTAGCCACAACAATCTAAAATTTGCTTCCTTACACTCTATCACATACTCCCGCAACTCCGGCTTCAGGAGTATTGCTACTCCTTCCTTAGCTCTTGTCCTCTCACCAACCCCTGACTTTACTCCCAAGACCCTCCCGAACCACTTTTCCCCTTTCCCGTTGAGCTTCGTTTCACTCACAGCCAGAACATCCAGGTTTCTTTCCTCAAACATACTACCTATCGCTCTTTCCTTCTCTTCTTGGTTACATCCACACACATTCAGACACCCGAATCTGTGCCTTTGAGGAGGATAAGCACTCCCCGCTTGACTCCTGTTTCCCTTATTAATATATATATATATATATATATATATATATATATATATATATATATATATATATATATATATATATATATATATAATCCCTGGCGACACGGGAGAAAGAATATTTCCCACGTATTCCCTGCGTGTCGTAAAAGGCGACTAAACGGGGAGGGAGCAGGAGGCTGGAAATCCTCCCCTCGTGTTTTTAACTTTCCAAAAGAAGGAACAGAGAAGGGGAACAAGTGAGGATATTCCCTCTAAGGCGCAGTGCTCTGTGAGCTTGGGAAAGAGACTTGTGTGAGGAAGTACCAGGAGAGACTGCGTACAGAATGGAAAAAGGTGAAAACAATGGAAGTAAGGGGAGTGGGGGAGGAATGAGATGTATTTAGGGAATCAGTGATGGATTGCGCAAAAGATGCTTGTGGCATGAGAAGAGTGGGAGGTGGGTTGATTAGAAAGGGTAGTGAGTGGTTGGATGAAGAAGTAAGAGTATTAGTGAAAGAGAAGAGAGAGGCATTTGGACGATTTTTGCAGGGAAAAAATGCAGTTGAGTGGGAGACGTATAAAAGAAAGAGACAGGAGGTCAAGAGAAAGGTGCAAGAGGTGAAAAAAAAGGGCAAATGAGAGTTGGGGTGAGAGAGTATCATTAAATTTTAGGGAGAATAAAAAGATGTTCTGGAAGGAGGTAAATAAAGTGCGTAAGACAAGGGAGCAAATGGGAACTTCAGTGAAGGGCGCAAATGGGGAGGTGATAACAAGTAGTGGTGATGTGAGAAGGAGATGGAGTGAGTATTTTGAAGGTTTGTTGAATGTGTTTGATGATAGAGTGGCAGATATAGGGTGTTTTGGTCGAGGTGGTGTGCAAAGTGAGAGGGTTAGGGAAAATGATTTGGTAAACAGAGAAGAGGTAGTAAAAGCTTTGCGGAAGATAAAAGCCGGCAAGGCAGCAGGTTTGGATGGTATTGCAGTGGAATTTATTAAAAAAGGGGGTGACTGTATTGTTGACTGGTTGGTAAGGTTATTTAATGTATGTATGACTCACGGTGAGGTGCCTGAGGATTGGCGGAATGCGTGCATAGTGCCATTGTATAAAGGCAAAGGGGATAAGAGTGAGTGCTCAAATTACAGAGGTATAAGTTTGTTGAGTATTCCTGGTAAATTATATGGGAGGGTATTGATTGAGAGGGTGAAAGCATGTACAGAGCATCAGATTGGGGAAGAGCAGTGTGGTTTCAGAAGTGGTAGAGGATGTGTGGATCAGGTGTTTGCTTTGAAGAATGTATGTGAGAAATACTTAGAAAAGCAAATGGATTTGTATGTAGCATTTATGGATCTGGAGAAGGCATATGATAGAGTTGATAGAGATGCTCTGTGGAAGGTATTAAGAATATATGGTTTGGGAGGCAAGTTGTTAGAAGCAGTGAAAAGTTTTTATCGAGGATGTAAGGCATGTGTACGTGTAGGAAGAGAGGAAAGTGATTGGTTCTCAGTGAATGTAGGTTTGCGGCAGGGGTGTGTGATGTCTCCATGGTTATTTAATTTGTTTATGGATGGGGTTGTTAGGGAGGTGAATGCAAGAGTTTTGGAAAGAGGGACAAGTATGAAATCTGTTGGGGATGAGAGAGCTTGGGAAGTGAGTCAGTTGTTGTTCGCTGATGATACAGCGCTGGTGGCTGATTCATGTGAGAAACTGCAGAAGCTGGTGACTGAGTTTGGTAAAGTGTGTGAAAGAAGAAAGTTAAGAGTAAATGTGAATAAGAGCAAGGTTATTAGGTACAGTAGGGTTGAGGGTCAAGTCAATTGGGAGGTGAGTTTGAATGGAGAAAAACTGGAGGAAGTGAAGTGTTTTAGATATCTGGGAGTGGATCTAGCAGCGGATGGAACCATGGAAGCGGAAGTGGATCATAGGGTGGGGGAGGGGGAGAAAATCCTGGGAGCCTTGAAGAATGTGTGGAGGTCGAGAACATTATCTTGGAAAGCAAAAATGAGTATGTTTGAAGGAATAGTGGTCCCAACAATGTTGTATGGTTGCGAGGCGTAGGCTATGGATAGAGTTGTGCGCAGGAGGATGGATGTGCTGGAAATGAGATGTTTGAGGACAATGTGTGGTGTGAGGTGGTTTGACCGAGTAAGTAACGTAAGGGTAAGAGAGATGTGTGGAAATAAAAAGAGCGTGGTTGAGAGAGCAGAAGAGGGTGTTTTGAAATGGTTTGGGCACATGGAGAGAATGAGTGAGGAAAGATTGACCAAGAGGATATATGTGTCGGAGGTGGAGGGAACGAGGAGAAGAGGGAGACCAAATTGGAGGTGGAAAGATGGAGTGAAAAAGATTTTGTGTGATCGGGGCCTGAACATGCAGGAGGGTGAAAGGAGGGCAAGGAATAGAGTGAAGTGGAGCGATGTGGTATACCGGGGTTGACGTGCTGTCAGTGGATTGAATCGGGGCATGTGAAGCGTCTGGGGTAAACCATGGTAAGCTGTGTAGGTATGTATATTTTGCGTGTGTGGACGTATGTATATACATGTGTATGGGGGTGGGTTGGGCCATTTCTTTCGTCTGTTTCCTTGCGCTACCTCGCAAACGCGGGAGACAGCGACAAAGCAAAAAAAAAAAAAGAAAAAAAAAAAAAAAAATATATATATATATATATATATATATATATATATATATATATATATATATTCGATGTATGCATGGATCATGGTAAAGGGCCTGAGGATTGGCGGAATGCATGTACAGTGACACTGTATAAAGGCATAGGGGATGAAAGTGAGTGTTTAAACTACATAGGTATCAGTTTGTCGAGTATTCCATTAAAACTGTATGGGAGGGTATTGATTGCGAGGGTGAGGGCATGTACAGAGAATCAGATTGGCGAGGACCAGTGTAGTCTTAGAAGAGGCAGAGGATGTAAGGATCAAGTATTTACTTTAAATATATACTAAAAAATACTTAGAAAAATAGATGCTTTTGTATATAGCATAAGTGGATCTGGAGAAGGCCTATGATAGGGTTGATAGACATGCTTTGTGGAAGGTTTGAAGAATACATGGTGTGGGAGGTAAGCTGCTAGAAGCAGCGAGGTTTTTTTTTTGTTTTTTTTCCAAGGGTGTAAGGTATGAGTACGAGTAGGAAGACAGCTGAAGGTCGGTCTGCGGCAGGTTGTATAATTTGTTTATGGATGAGGTAGTTAGGGAGGTAAATGCAAGAGTTTTTTGGAGGGGCGAATATGCAGTCTGTTGGGGATGTACGGGCCTGGGAAAATTATTCAATTGTTGTTCGCCGATGATACAGTACTGGAAGCCGATTCGAGTGAGAAACTACAGAAGTTGGAGACTGAGTTTAGAAAAGTGTGTGAAAGGAGAAAGTTGAGAGTAAATGTGAATAAGAGCAAGGTTATTAAGTTCAGCAGGGTTGACGGACAAGTTAGTTGGGAAGTAAGTTTGAATGGAGAAAGGTTGGAGGAATCGAAGTGCTTTAGATATCTGGGAGTGTGGGAGTGTGGAAGCGGAAGAGAGCCACAGGGTGTAGGAGGGGGTGAAGGTTCTGGGATCGATGAAGAATGTGTGGAAAGAGAACACATTAACTCAAGAAAGTGGCGGGGGTGGAAACGGGAATGAATAAAGGCAGCAAGTATGAATTATGAACATGTGTATATATATATATATATATATATATATATATATATATATATATATATATTTTTTTTTTTTTTTTTTTTTTTTCATACTATTCGCTATTTCCCGCGATAGCGAGGTAGCGTTAAGAACAGAGGACTGGGCCTTTGAGGGAATATCCTCACCTGGCCCTCTTCTCTGTTCCTTCTTTTGGAAAAAAAAAAAAAAAAAAAAATGAGAGGGGAGGATTTCCAGCCCCCCGCTCCCTTCCCTTTTAGTCGCCTTCTACGACACGCAGGGAATACGTGGGACGTATTCTTTCTCCCCTATCCCCAGGGATATAATCATGGAAGCAGAGGTGAGTCAAAGGAAGGGGGAGGGGACAAAGGTTCTGGGGGCGATGAAGAATGTGTGGAGAGAGAGAACATTATCTCAGAGAACAAAAATGGGTATGTTTGAAGGGTGGATGTGTTGGAAATGAAATGTTTGGGGAAAATATGTGGTGTGAGGTAGTATGAGTAAGTAATGAAAGGGTAAGAGAGATGTATGGAAACAAAAAGCGTATGGTTGAGAGAGAGCAGAAGATGGTGTTTTGAAATGGTTTGGACACATGGAGAGAATGAGTGCAGAAAGGTTGACAAAGAGGTGGAGGGAACAAGGAGAAGCAGGAGACCAAATTGGAGGTGGAAGGATGGAATGAAAAAGTTTCTGAGCGATCGGGGCCTGAACATACATGAGGGTGAAAGACATGTAAGGAATAGAGTGAATTTGAACGATGTGGTATACTGGGGTTGACATGTTGTCAATGGACTGAACCGGGGCATGTGAAATGTCTGTGTGTGTATATATATGTATACATTGAGATGTATATAGGTCTGTGTATGTATATATATGTATATGTTGAAATGTATAGGTATGTATATGTGCGTGTGTGGACGTGGTTGGACCATTCTTACCGTCTGTTTCCTTGCGCTGCTTCGCTAACGCGGGAGACAGTGACAGCGTATAACTAAATATTTTAAATAAATAAATAAATAAATAAATAAATATAATATATATATATATATATATATATATATATATATATATATATATATATATATATATATATATTTTTTTTTTTTTCTTTTAAACTATTTGCCATTTCCCGCGTTAGCGAGGTAGCGTTAAGAACAGAGGACTGGGCCTTTTTTGGAATATCCTCACCTGGCCCCCTCTGTTCCTTCTTTTGGAAAATAAAAAAAAAAAAACGAGAGGGGAGGATTTCCAGCCACCCGCTCCCTCCCCTTTTAGTCGCCTTCTACGACACGCAGGGAATACGTGGGAAGTATTCTTAATCCCCTATCCCCAGGGATAATATATATATATATATATATATATATATATATATATATATATATATATATATATATATATATATATATATATATATTATTTTATTTTTATTATACTTTGTCGCTGTCTCCCGCGTTTGCGAGGTAGCGCAAGGAAACAGACGAAAGAAATGGCCCAACCCCCCCCCCATACACATGTATATACATACGTCCACACACGCAAATATACATACCTACACAGCTTTCCATGGTTTACCCCAGACGCTTCACATGCCTTGATTCAATCCACTGACAGCACGTCAACCCCGGTATACCACATCGCTCCAATTCACTCTATTCCTTGCCCTCCTTTCACCCTCCTGCATGTTCAGGCCCCGATCACACAAAATCTTTTTCACTCCATCTTTCCACCTCCAATTTGGTCTTCCTCTTCTCCTTGTTCCCTCCACCTCCGACACATATATCCTCTTGGTCAATCTTTCCTCACTCATCCTCTCCATGTGCCCAAACCACTTCAAAACACCCTCTTCTGCTCTCTCAACCACGCTCTTTTTATTTCCACACATCTCTCTTACCCTTACGTTACTCACTCGATCAAACCACCTCACACCACACATTGTCCTCAAACATCTCATTTCCAGCACATCCATCCTCCTGCGCACAACTCTATCCATAGCCCACGCCTCGCAACCATACAACATTGTTGGAACCACTATTCCTTCAAACATACCCATTTTTGCTTTCCGAGGTAATGTTCTCGACTTCCACACATTCTTCAAGGCCCCCAGGATTTTCGCCCCCTCCCCCACTCTATGATCCACTTCCGCTTCCATGGTTCCATCCGCTGCCAGATCCACTCCCAGATATCTAAAACACTTCACTTCCTCCAGTTTTTCTCCATTCAAACTCACCTCCCAATTGACTTGACCCTCAACCCTACTGTACCTAATAACCTTGCTCTTATTCACATTTACTCTTAACTTTCTTCTCCCACACACTTTTCCAAACTCAGTCACCAGCTTCTGCAGTTTCTCACATGAATCAGCCACCAGCGCTGTATCATCAGCGAACAACAACTGACTCACTTCCCAAGCTCTCTCATCCCCAACAGACTTCATACTTGCCCCTGTTTCCAAAACTCTTGCATTTACCTCCCTAACAACCCCATCCATAAACAAATTAAACAACCATGGAGACATCACACACCCCTGCCGCAAACCTACATTCACTGAGAACCAATCACTTTCCTCTCTTCCTACACGTATATATATATATATATATATATATATATATATATATATATATATATATATATATATATATATATACACACATGTATATACATACACGTCCACACCTGGGCATATACATAACTGTACGTCTCAACGTATACATCTATATACATACACAGACATATACATATATACAAATGTACAAAATTCATACCTGCTGCCTTCATCCATTCTTGATGCCACCCTGCCACACACGAAATACCCCCCCCCCCCCCCCCCCCGCACGCGCGCGAGGTAGCGCTGGGAAAAGACAACAAAAGCCACATTCGTTCACACTCAGTCTCTAACTGTCAGGTATAATGCACCCAAACCACAGATCCCTTCCCACATCCAGGCCCTACAAAACATTCCATGGTTTACCCCAGACGCTTCACATGCCCTGGAACAATCCATTGACAGCACGTCGACCCAGGTGTACCACATCATTAAAAATCACTCTATTCCTTGCACGCCTTTCATCCTCATGTATGTTCAGGTTCCGATCGCTCAAAATCTTTTTCACCCCATCCTTCCACCTCCAATTTGGTCTCCCGCTTCTCCTCGTTCCCTTCACCTCTGACACATTTATCCTTTTTGTCAATCTTTCCTCATTCTCTCCATGTGACCAAACCATTTCAACACACCCTCTTCTGCTTTCTCAATCACACTCTTTTCATTATCACACATCTCTCTTACTCCTTCATTACTTACTCGATCAAACCACCTCACATCACATATTGTCCTCAAACATTTCATTTCCAACACATCCACCCTCCTCTGAACAACTCTATCTATACCCAATGCCTCACAGCCATATAACATTGTTGGAACCGCTATTCCTTCACACATACCCATTTTTGCTCTCTGAAATAACGTTCACGCCTTACACACATTCTTCAACGCTCCCAGAACCTTTGCCCCCTTCCCCACCCTGTGACTCACTTCCGTTTCCACTGTTCCATCCGTTGCTAAATCTACTCCTTGATATCTAAAACACTTCACTTCCTCCAGTTTTCCAAGTTCAAACTTACCTCCCAAGTAACTTGTTCCCCAACCCTACTAAATGTAATAACCTTTCTCTTATTCACATTTAATTTCAGCTTTCTTCTTTCACACACTTTACCAAACTCAGTCACCACCTCTGCAGTTTCTCACCCGAATCAGCCATCAGCGTTGTATCATCAGCATCCAACTGACTCACTTCCCTCTCACCCATAACAGACTGCATACTTGTCCCTCTCTCCAAAAATCTTGCATTCACCTCCCTAACAACCCTATCCATAAACATATTAAACAACCATGGAGATATCACGCACCCCTGCCGCAAACTGACATTCACTGGGAACCAATCACTTTCCTCTCTTCCTACTCGTACGCACGCCTTACATCCTTGGAAAATGACCCCCCCCCCCCCCCAAGCAAGCAAGGTAGCGCTAGGAAAAGACAACAAAGGCCACATTCGTTGACATTCAGCCTCTAGCTGTCATGTGTAATGCACCGAAACCACAGCTCCCTTTCAACATCCAGGCCCCAAAAAACTTTCTATGGTTTACCACAGACGCTTCACATGTCCTGGTTCAATCCAGTGACAGCACGTCGACCCGGTATACCACATCGTTCCAATTCACTCTATCCCTTGCACGCCTTTCACCCTCCTATATGTTCAGGCCCCGATCGCTTAAAATCGTTTTCACCCCATCTTTCCACCTCCAATTTGGTTTCCCACTTCTTGTTCCCATCGCCTCCGACTCATATATTCTCTTTATCAATCTTTCCTCACTCATTCTCTCTGTGACCAAACCATTTCAATACACCCTCTTCTGCTCTCAACCACACTTTTTATTACCACATATCTCTTACCCTTTCATTACGTTCTCGATCAAACCACCTCACACCAAATGTTGTCCTGAAACATTTCATTTCCAACACATCTACCCTCCTCCCTCAACTCTATCTCCCACGCCTTGCAATCATATAACATTATTGGAACCACTAATCATTCAAACATACCCATTATTGCTCTCCAAAATGATGTTCTTGCCTTCTATACATTCTTCAGTGCTCCCAGAACCTTTGCCCCCTCCCTCACCCTGTGACTCACTTCCGCTTGCATGGTTCTATCCGCTGCTAGATCCACTCCCAGATATCTAAAACACCTCACTTCTTCCCGTTTTTCTCCATTCAAACTTACCTCCCAATTGACTTGTCCCTCAATCCTACTGTACCTAATAACCTTGTTCTTATTCACATTTACTCTCTACTTTCTTCTTTCACACACTTCACCAAACTCAGTCACCAGCTTCTGCATCCGAATCAGCCTCCAGCGGTGTATCATCAGTGAACAACAACGGACTCACTTCCTAAGCCCTCTCATCCACAACACACTGCATACTTGCCCCTCTCTCCAAAACTCTTGCATTCACCTCCCTAACAACACCATCAATAAGCAAATTAAACAGCCATGGTGACATCACACACCCCTGCCGCAAACCGACGTTCACCGAAAACCAATCACTTTCCTCTCTTCCTACTCATTCACATGCCTTACATCCTTGATAAAAACTTTTCACTGCTTCTAACAACTTGCCTCCCACACCAAATACTCTTAATACTTTCCACAAAGCATCTCAGTCAACTCCATCATATGCCTTCTCCAGATCCATAAATGCTACATACAAATCCATTTGCTTTTCTAAGTATTTCTCACATACATTCTTCAAAGCAAACACCTGATCCACACATCCTCTACCACTTCTGAAACCACACTGCTCTTCCCTAATCTGATGCTCTGTACAAACTTTACCCTTTCAATTAATACCCTCCCATACAATTTCCCTGGAATACTCAACAAACGTATAACTCTGTAATTTGAACACTCACCCTTATCCCCTTTGCCTTTATACAATGGCACTATGCATGCATTCCGCCAATCCTCAGGCATCTCACCCTGAACTATACATACATTAAATATCCTTACCAACCAGTCAACAACACAGTAACCACCTTTTCTTAATAAATTCCACTGCAATACCATCCAAACCCACCGCCTTGCCAGCTTTCATCTACCACAAAGCTTTCACTACCTCTACTCTGTTTACCAAATCATTCTCCGTCACCCTCTTTTAGAAAGTTAAAATACGAGAGGAGGGTTCCTAGCTCCCCGCTTCTGTCACCTTCAGTTGCCTTCTACAACATAAATGCCCATCCATGCACATATACATCATTTTTTTAATACATATTCTCCATTTCCATCCTTAGCAAGGTAGTGTTTAGAACAGAGGACTGAGTGTTAGGAAAAATCCTCACTTGGCCCCCTTCTCTGTTCCCTTTGGGAAAAGTAAAAACTGGAGGGGAGGATTTCCAGCCACCTGCTCCCTCCTCTTTTAGTAACCTTCTAAGACACGCAGGGAATACATGGGAAGTAATTCTTTCTCCCCTATCCCCATGGATAATATACATAATCTTTTCTTTCATACTATTCTCCATTTCCCGCGTTAGCGAGGTAGCGTTAAGAACAGAGGACTGGGCCTTTGAGGGAATATCCTCACCTGGCCCCCTTCTCTGTTCCTTCTTTTGGAAAATCAAAAAAAAAAAAAAGAGAGAGAGCGGGGAAGATTTTCAGCCACCCGCTCCCTCCCCTTTTAGTCTCCTTCTACAACACATAGGGAATACGTGGGCTATCCCCAGGGATAAATATACATAATATATACACATATACATATCCCTGGGGATAGGGGAGAAAGAATACTTCCCACGTATTCCCTGCGTGTCGTAGAAGGCGACTAAAAGGGGAGGGAGCGGGGGCTGGAAATCCTCCCCTCTCATTATTTTTTTTTATTTTCCAAAAGAAGGAACAGAGAAGGGGGCCAGGTGAGGATATTCCCTCAAAGGCCCAGTTCTCTGTTCTTAACGCTACCTCGCTAATGCGGGAAATGGCGAATAGTTTGAAAGAAAGAAAGAAAGATATAGATACACATATACACATGCACATATTCATACTTGCTTGCCTTCATCCATTCCTGGCGCCATCCCACCCACAGGAAACAGCATCGCAACCCCCTGCTTCAAAATTTTGATGAAATTTCAACTTATAATATTCATGGACAAAATACCAATCGGTTAAACCAGTTACAACTGAAAAAATATTAACTTCAAAAACAATACTTATTCCTGATATATGTGAACATGAATGAAATCAAATAACTAATATGGGAGAGAAAGGAATTTTGAAAATGGAAGGGTTAAAGGGGGAAAGGGGGATGAGAGTAATGGGGGAAAAGATGGGGCAAAGAAAGGCTGGCTGTGATTGACATTGTATATGTAAAGTTTTGACATAAATATCAAACACAGAAAAAATTATGTAATCCCCTTAACATGATCAAAACCAATGCTAAAAGGATAAATAAAAGTGCCAAGGCCCATGAAGCCTGCTTTATTTACAACTAAAAGGGTGTTCCATAGTACATGTCACCTTCAGTGCAGCTAAATTATTCTGAGTGAAATAAGGATTGATGTTAACATTGTTTGCAAAGAGTCAAAGATGTCTGTACAGTAAACCCCATTATAACAGATTTCAATGTACTGGAATCCAGCTATCCTCTCTAACAATATCTCTGATGCCCATTCCAGGAACTCCCTCAAAGGGATAGTCGAGGCAACAGTCTACATAACTGGTGAACTCTATAGCCACTTCTTAGCCTTCAGTGCGTCATCCTTAACAGATAAGTCCACTGACAAAGGGCAACTCTAGTTCAGTGTTTCAAGAGGCTCCTACTAAACTTCCTCCTGACCACTTCTACCTAATGTATTTACAAGGCTTCAACCTAAACTTCCTACCGACTACTACTACCTAATGTATCTAAGAGGTTCCTACCTAAACTTCATACCAACTATTTCTACCAAATGTGTCTACTTAATGTTCCTGCATGTTTAGTATACACCTGTGGGACCATTTCAGTCATGATAGATCTCTGTACACTATGGAAAGTCTTCACTAAAATGGAATGGGGAAAGCCTGCCTTGGCACAGTAATGGATGAGAATACTACACCTTTTTTTCAAGATAAACTATTCAGGAGAGCAAATCATAGTCTAGCTAACAAGGAGCTAGGAGAATGGGGGAGGGTGAGGGAGTACCTGTGGGGGTAAGTCAGTGCAGGGGGAATCAGAGAGTGAATGGGATCTGAGGAACAAAGTAAAGGGTGGATGGGACTTTGGCGGTAAGGATCCTTGGCTACTAGCGGTAGCCTAACAGGCAGAGGAATCATCCGAGAGAGGTCAAGTAGGGTCAGTTGGGGACAACTCTAGCAGTATAAGTAGCAGGTTAGCACAAGCAACTTCTAGGAATGATTCTGGTAAGGTCCAGTGCAGGGAGGGTCAAAGTAAGGCAGCGAACCCAAAAAATATGGAGAACCATCTCTCCCCCACTGCTGCACATGCAGACATTAACAGTGATCATACAAATATCCATACTGACAGTAAAGAAAAAAAAAAACCAAATTCAGTCCAGAAATCAACTCAGAAGAATAGAAGTTTAATATACACAAAAGCCCGGATCATCACTGCAAAATACAATGAACTTATATCCTATGCAGTTACTGAAAAACCGAACATTATTGCAATCTCAGAAACGTGTGTAAACTCTGAGAATAAACACTTAATTGTTGAGTTTGCAACACCCAGATACAAAATATTTATGAAAGATCACTTGTACAGGGTAGGTGGTGGAGTTTTGATCTACAGCAATAACAATCTAAGTGCTATTAAGATAAGCAAAGTATACACACACACTTATGACTGTCTAAACTGACTTTACCAACAAGTTCAAAAGTAAACTACATCTAAGTGTTATTTACAGACTCCTCAGCAAAAAGACGATATCATACAATGAAATCAAAACTATAATAAAAAGTAAAGAGGTTATAATAGTAAGAGACTTCAATCTTCCAAACATAAACTGGAACATGTTAATAGGTGACTGTGTGGGAACAAGACTAATGGAAGTGATTGAATATGCTTTTCTAGAACAGCTGATTAAAAAACCAAGAGGTAAAAACAGTTTGATCTTGTCCTTACCAGTAACACAAACTTAATCAACTCCTGCGAAGCAGACAAGAGTTTGTCAAACAGTGATCACACAGTTTGATTAGATTAGAGATAAATTTAGATTATGAAATAAATGACAACAAACTCCTAATCTCAGATTACAGGTGAGCAAATTTTGAAAACAATATACAAGGAATTCGCAGGACCGACTAGACAAAACTTCTTGACAATTACACAGCAGAGGAATTGTGGAATAATTCAAAAAAACATAATACTTAAGACTGAAAATAAACATATTCCATAAAGTAAAGAGAACTTGCAATATTTCAAAACCATCATGGATGAATAGGAGAATAAAAGGACTAATTTGCCAAAAGAAGAAAACATATGAGAAATTCAAATCAATGGGACCGATGAAACGCCAGGAATTAATCAAAATCCAAAGAGAAAGTAAGGTCATAAGACAGAGCAAATGTGACAAAAAAAAAGAATACCCTTCAAAGTTGAGAATAATCCTAAGGAAATCTTCAAATAAGACAAAGGAAGACAGTAAAAGAATGAATTGGACCTTACAAAATGAACATGACACACTAACTCCTGACAACAAGGAAATGGCTACCATACTAAATTATCATTTCAACTATGTTTTCACAATTGAACAAACATCTCGAACACCATAACTAATGAAAATGTATCAAGGATCTGATGAAGGAGAGTTGAAGGTCAGAGAAACATAAAATTCTGAAGTACTTAAATACCTGGACTAATTAAATCCTAACAAATCCAATGGCCTAGATAACAGCCCCAAGATTTTTAAAGGAGGTCAGGAGACAGCAGCTATACCCCATAACAAAAATATTCAACAAATTTCTATTGGTTGGTCAGTTGCCAAGTGACTGGAAACTAGCAAATGTTACTCCTATATATAAAAAAGAAGACTAAAAATGTGCCTTGAACAACTGCCCACTTAGCTTTACATCAGTGTTTGGTAAAATGATGGAAAAAATAACACGGTAAAATTTTCACATTTCTAGAAAAAAAAATCATATCAGACAACCAACAAGGTTTTTGCTATAAAAGATCCTGCCTGATGAGCTTACTGAAAACTTTTGATGTTACTTATCAAAATTGGGATGAAAAATTACCGTGTGATGTATTGCATATTTAGATTTCCCAAAAGGCTTTCGATAAAGTACCTCACAAGAGACTTTTACATAAACTCAAAGCACACAGAATCAGTGAAGAACTCTGTACATGGATCAGAGAGTGACTTACCAGAAGAAAGCAGTGAGTAGCATTAAATGGCAAAGCCTCAGAATGGCTAGACGTAACAAGTGGTGCATCACAAGGGTTGGTCCTAGGCCCAACTCTTTTCATAATATACATTACTGACCTATAACTTGGTCTCATATCTAAGATCTCCAAAACTGCTGACAATATTAAACTATGAGGGAGAGCTGTAAACAAGTAGGACTGCAAAATGATTCAAAGTGATCTTACCTTACTAGCAGAGTACACAAGTCTAAAGTTATGCACTTGGGAGACAAGAATATACGTTACGACTAAAAACTATTCGGAAACTCTCGAACAATAGTAAATAAAGAAAAGGATCTTGCAATTGTCATTGGCAACAATTTGAAATACACTAAACAGTGTCAAATAGCAAGTAAAAAATGTAACCAAATGTTAGGTTTCATAGCCAGGAACATAAGATTATAAGATATCAGAAACAATTTTCACTTTATAAGTCTCTAGTAAGACCACATCTATAAAATACAGTCCAGTTTTGGTCCCTAAACTATAAAAAAAAAAAGATGAGGAAGAACTAGAGCAAGTACAAAGATGCACAACAAAACTGATTCAAACCTTTAGAAATCTGGCATACAAAGTGAGGCTAAAACAACTGGATCTCTTTGACCCAAAGAAATGTCGACTTCACGGCGATTTAATCCAAGTGTTCAAAATACTGAACAAGTTCGATAAAGTAAACCACAAGCATCTTTTTGAAATACAAGGAAATATGGTTACTGGGACAAATAGAATAAAACTCAAAGCTAAAAGATGAAGTACAGTTTTGGGAAAAAGCTCTATTCCTATAAGTGTGTTAAGCACTGGAATAAGTTACCATCAGACATAGAGAAGGATAAAACTATAAATATCTTCAAAAGTCAATTAGATAAATATCTTAAAAATTCAGGTATATTTTGAGAAAAACACCAGAAATAAATGTATAAACAACAGCAGTAATGGGGACACTAGCAGGATAATGTGCAGCAGCGGGGAGTCAGTGATAGCTTAAAAAAGTACGGAGCGGAATTACATTTCTTTTGTCAAGTTAAATAATTTTTTTCAGACAACCTAGTCATGGGCCAATCAGGCCTCCTGTAGTCTGTTTTTCTTATGTGAACTCATGCATAATGGAATTCAGCTCCCTAATGGTAAGTTCTTTTAAAGTTAATTTTTTTTTTTTTTTTTTTTTTTTTTTTTATACTTTGTCGCTGTCTCCCGCGTTTGCGAGGTAGCGCAAGGAAACAGACGAAAGAAATGGCCCAACCCCCCCCCATACACATGTATAAACATACGTCCACACACGCAAATATACATACCTACACAGCTTTCCATGGTTTACCCCAGACGCTTCACATGCCTTGATTCAATCCACTGACAGCACGTCAACCCCGGTATACCACATCGCTCCAATTCACTCTATTCCTTGCCCTCCTTTCACCCTCCTGCATGTTCAGGCCCCGATCACACAAAATCTTTTTCACTCCATCTTTCCACCTCCAATTTGGTCTCCCTCTTCTCCTCGTTCCCTCCACCTCCGACACATATATCCTCTTGGTCAATCTTTCCTCACTCATTCTCTCCATGTGCCCAAACCACTTCAAAACACCCTCTTCTGCTCTCTCAACCACGCTCTTTTTATTTCCACACATCTCTCTTACCCTTACGTTACTCACTCGATCAAACCACCTCACACCACACATTGTCCTCAAACATCTCATTTCCAGCACATCCATCCTCCTGCGCACAACTCTATCCATAGCCCACGCCTCGCAACCATACAACATTGTTGGAACCACTATTCCTTCAAACATACCCATTTTTGCTTTCCGAGATAATGTTCTCGACTTCCACACATTCTTCAAGGCTCCCAGAATTTTCGCCCCCTCCCCCACCCTATGATCCACTTCCGCTTCCATGGTTCCATCCGCTGCCAGATCCACTCCCAGATATCTAAAACACTTCACTTCCTCCAGTTTTTCTCCATTCAAACTCACCTCCCAACTGAATTGACCCTCAACCCTACTGTACCTAATAACCTTGCTCTTATTCACATTTACTCTTAACTTTCTTCTTCCACACACTTTACCAAACTCAGTCACCAGCTTCTGCAGTTTCTCACATGAATCAGCCACCAGCGCTGTATCATCAGCGAACAACAACTGACTCACTTCCCAAGCTCTCTCATCCCCAACAGACTTCATACTTGCCCCTCTTTCCAAAACTCTTGCATTTACCTCCCTAACAACCCCATCCATAAACAAATTAAACAACCATGGAGACATCACACACCCCTGCCGCAAACCTACATTCACTGAGAACCAATCACTTTCCTCTCTTCCTACACGTACACATGCCTTACATCCTCGATAAAAACTTTTCACTGCTTCTAACAACTTGCCTCCCACACCATATATTCTTAATACCTTCCACAGAGCATCTCTATCAACTCTATCATATGCCTTCTCCAGATCCATAAATGCTACATACAAATCCATTTGCTTTTCTAAGTATTTCTCACATACATTCTTCAAAGCAAACACCTGATCCACACATCCTCTACCACTTCTGAAACCACACTGCTCTTCCCCAATCTGATGCTCTGTACATGCCTTCACCCTCTCAATCAATACCCTCCCATATAATTTACCAGGAATACTCAACAAACTTATACCTCTGTAATTTGAGCACTCACTCTTATCCCCTTTGCCTTTGTACAATGGCACTATGCACGCATTCCGCCAATCCTCAGGCACTTCACCATGAGTCATACATACATTAAATAACCTTACCAACCAGTCAATAATACAGTCACCCCCTTTTTTAATAGAATCCACTGCAATACCATCCAAACCTGCTGCCTTGCCGGCTTTCATCTTCCGCAAAGCTTTCACTACCTCTTCTCTGTTTACCAAATCATTTTCCCTAACCCTCTCACTTTGCACACCACCTCGACCAAAACACCCTATATCTGCCACTCTATCATCAAACACATTCAACAATCCTTCAAAATACTCACTCCATCTCCTTCTCACATCACCACTACTTGTTATCACCTCCCCATTTGCGCCCTTCACTGAAGTTCCCATTTGCTCCCTTGTCTTACGCACTTTATTTACCTCCTTCCAGAACATCTTTTTATTCTCCCTAAAATTTAATTACATACATCAAAAATTTAATTCAGTACCTCATGGAATCATTGGGGTGTGAAAGAAAAGTCCATTAGTTCCTGAACTCAGTCCAGGATGCTGGGCATCAAGAGAGTATGTGATGGCCTGTTGCACATCAGATAGGTACATTTTTTCTTTATTTTGCCAACATGCTATGTTCTCTCAGCATATATACAATGGTTTAATAGTGCAAAATTATCTTTTTTGCCTTTACATGACATGGCTTGTAAAGCCAGTCTGAGATAAGCACCTGCTTGGTCAACCCATAAACAAATTTAGTGATTGTTCTCAAGCAATTGCAAGATTATTTACAGTACCGACTTTTCATACTAAATCAGGCCAGATAAGTCATATCAGTGTTGCTTGTGCTAAAAGGTCCAGGAAACATCTCAGCACTGCTGAAAACTTAAATACTGTTCAGCATCATGAGTGTATGTAGCAGGCTTGCACCTTACATATGCCCCATTTCAGTCCAAATGATTTACATGACTCTGGAACTATTTCCTTCTGATTCAGAGCAGGCATTGCTACTATCTGAAAACCTAGAGCTTCAAAGGCATAAGGCAAGATTGGTATGTAACAGAATTTTGGTTCTAACAAACCACACTTCCCCCAGTTAGTCTGTAAAAACAAAGTCTTACTGTATTACTTTTCATGGCTAAAAACAGAACTTTCTTGAAGTTGTAAACTAGGTTCAACCTTCTTATATGGGATATAACTCGAGATAAAATCCAAACCAGTCATGGGTTATGCCATTCAGTTCTTTAGATGCTAAAGAATAACTTTATTAATTCTCGGTAACAACTATACATCTTTGCTAAATTGGAGTGTGACTCCTAACAATGAATGACTAAGACAGATAAAGCAATCCATAAGTGTCTGTTATGATATAGATATAAAACAAAAAAAAGCCTAACATCACTACAGTTTATACCATTACACAGAACAGAATTTTCTTAAACATAGACATCTACTGGGTAGAGCTGGTGTACAATACTAGTACATACTAGCGATGGGAATGAATAAAGGCAGACAGTGTGAATTGTGTGCATGGGTATATATGTATGTGTCTGTGTGTGTATATATATGTGTACATTGAGATGTATAGGTATGTATATTTGTGTGTGTGGACGTGTATGTATATACATGTGTATGGGGGTGGGTTGGGCCATTTCTTTCGTCTGTTTCCTTGCGCTACCTCGCAAACGCGGGAGACAGCGACAAAGCAAGATACTAGCACAATATCAGTATATTCTATAATTATACACGTTCCCTACAAAAAACATTTCAATTTATCATGGACTATGTAAAAAGAACCACAACACCTAAAAAAGCAAATAGCTTTGTCATACAAACACGACTTCTATCTAACAATTGGCACTGTTAATCTAGACTGAAAAATAATTTTCACTCTCTATGAACCCTGCAAACTATTGGATAGAAGTCGTGTTTGTATGACCAATCTGGATTCTTAATCAGGATCTACTCCCACATTAATGAATCCTCAATCCATTATAGACTGACTGATTATTCACAATAATACATTATACAAATATAAATCATCATTATCCCTGGGGATAGGGTTGAAAGAATACTTCCTAAGTATTCCCTGCATGTCATAAAAGGCAACTAAATGGGGAGGGAGTGGTGGTGGTGGTGTGGGGTGGGGTGATGTGGGGTGGGGTGGTGGTGGTGGTGCTGGTGGTCTGTGTGTGTGTGTGTGTGTGTGTGTGTGTGTGTGTGTGTGTGTGTGTGTGTGTGTGTGTGTGTGGGTGGGGGGGGGGGGGGGGGGGGGGGGGGATCCTCCCATCCTGTTTTTTAATTTTCCAAAAGAAGGAACAGAGAAGGGGGCTTGTGAGGATATTCCCTCTAAGGCTCAGTCCTCTGTTCCTAATGCTACCTCGCTAACATGGGAAATGGCAAATATGTATGAAAAAATTAAAAACAAAAAATATGTATCATTATTATGTGAAGTGTCTGGGGTAAACCATGGAAAGGTCTGTGGGGCCTGGATATGGATAGGGGGCTGTGGTTTCAGTGCATTACACATGACAGGTAGAGACTGAGTGTGAACGAATGTGGCCTTTTTTTGTCTGTTTTCCTGGCACTACCTCGCTGAAGCAGGGGATTGCAATGCTGTTTTCCTATGGGGCAGGAATGGATGATGGCAAGCAAGTATGAATATGTACATGTGTATGTATGTGATGCCTGTGTATGTGTATGCTGATATGTATACATTATGTATATGGGGCATATGTGGTGTTTATGTATATAAGTATGCATATGAGTAGATGGGCCATTCTTTGTCTCTTTCCTGGCACTACCTTGCTAATGCAGGAAACAGAGAATATGTAAAAAATATAATATTACTAATATTATAATTATCTATACTTGATCATCATTTCCAGCATCAGAGAGGTAATGCCAGGAAACAGATGAAGAATGGCCCATCCACTCAAAAATATATACACACGCACACACAGGCCCCCATCACTCAAAATCTTTTTCACTCCATCATTGTACCTACAACTTGGTCTTGCACCCCTCCTTGTTCCCTCCAACTCTGACATATATATCCTCTTTGTCAACCTTTCCTCAGTCATTCTCTCCATGTGACCAAACCATTTCAATACACCCTCTTCTGCTCTCTCAACCACACTCTTTTTATTACTACACATCTCTCTTACCCTTTCATTACTTAATCAAAACACCTCACACCACATACTGTCCTCAAACATTTCCCTTCCAACACATCCACCCTCCTCTGCTCAACCTTATCTATAGCCCATGCCTTACCACCATATAACATTGTTGGAACCACTTTTCTTTCAAACATACCCATTTTTGCTCTCTAAGATAATGCTCTTACCTTCCACACATTCTTCAATGCTCCCAGTACCTTTGCCCCCTCCCCCACCATGACTCACTTCCGCTTCCATGGTTCCATCCACTGCCAAATCCACTCCTAGATATCTAAAACACTTCATTTCCTCCAGTTTTTCGTCATTCAAAATTACCTCCCAAATAACTTGTCACTCAGCCCTACTGAACCTAATAACCTTGCTCTTAATCACATTTACTCTCAACTTTCTTGTTTCATACACTTTACAAAAATCAGTCACCAACTTCTGCAGTTTCTCACCCGAATCACTCACCAGCGCTGTATCAAAAGCGAACAACAACTGACTTACTTCCTAAACCCTTTCATCCACAACAGACTGCATACTTGCCCCTCTCTCCAAAACTCTTGCATTGACCTCCCTTAAAACCCCATCCATCAAAAAATCATATCATTATTACTATACTTTTGTTGCTGTCTTCCGCATTAGCGAGGTAGGGCAAGGAAACAGACAAAAGAATGGCCCAACCCACCCACATACACATGTATATACATACACACCCACACACGCACAAATACATACCCATACATTTCAACGCATACATACATATACATAGTGACATACACATGCACATATTCATACTTGCTGCCTTCAGCCATTCCCATCGCCAACCCGCCACACATGAAATGGCATCCCACCCAGTGCGCCCGCACGAGGTAGCACTAGGAAAAAACAACAAAGGCCACAATCGTTCACACTCAGTCTCCAGCTGTCATGTGTAATGCACTCAAACCACAGCTTCCTTTCCACATTCAGGCCCCACAAAACTTTACATGGTTTACCCCAGACGCTTAACATGCCCTGGTTCAATCCACTGACAGCACGTCCATCCCAGTATACCACATCGTTCCAGTTCACTCTATTCCTTGCATGCCTTTCATCCTCCTGCATATTCAGGCCCTGATTGCTCAAAATCTTTTTCACTCAATCTTTCCATCTCCAATTTGGTCTCCCACTTCTGCTTGTTCCCTCTACCTCTGACACATATATCCTCTTTGTCAATCTTTCCTCACTCATTCTCTCCATGTGACCAAACCATTTTAATACACCCTCTTCAGTTCTCTCAATCACCCTCTTTTTATTAACACACATCTCTCTTACGCTTTAATTACTTACTCGATCAAACCACCTCACACCACATATTGTCCTCAAACATCTCATTTCCAACACATACACCCTCCTCCACACAACCCTATCTATAGTTCACGCCTCGCAACCATATAACATTGATGGAACGACTAGTCCTTCAAACATACCCACTTTTTGCTATCCAAGATAACATTCTGGCCTTGCGCATATTCTTCGACACTGCCAAAACCTTTGCCCCCTCCCCCAACCTGCGACTGTATAAGTGTATATATGTATATATCTGTGTATGTAACTGTATGTATACCTTGAAATGTACAGGCATGTATATGTGCGTGTGTGGGTGTTTATGTATATACATGTGTATATGGGTGGATTCGGCCATTCTTTCATCTGTTTCCTTGCACTACCTCACTAACACAGGAGACAGCGATAAAGTGTAATAAATACAAATAAATAAATTAAATATCACATATTATATTATACTTAATCGCTGTCTCCCGCCGTAGCGAGGTTGCACATGGAAACAGATGAAAGAATGGCCCACCCCACCCACATACACAAGTATATACATAAACGCCCACACACGCACATATACATTTCAATGTATACATACATAGACATATACATACATACACATGTACCTGCATGACTCCTTTTTCTGTTTCCCTTTTAGAAAGTTAAATACAAGGAGGGGAGGGTTTCTAGCCACCACTCCTGCCCCCTTTAGTCACCTTCTATGATACGCGGGGAAAACGTGGGAAGTATTCTTTCTCCCCTATCCCCAGGGATAGAATACTTCCCACGCATTCCCCACGTGACGCAGAAGGCTAGAAACCCTCCCCTCCTTGTATTTTAACTTTCTAAAAGGGGAAACAGAAGAAGGAGTCACGCGGGGAGTGCTCATCCTCCTTGAAGGCTCAGATTGGGGTGTCTAAATGTGTGTGAATGTAACCATTTTCCTTTTTTTTATTTTACTTTGTCGCTGTCTCCCGCGTTAGTGAGGTAGCACAAGGAAACAGATGAAAGAATGGCCCAACCCACCCACCTACACATATATATACATACACGTCCACATACGCAAATATACATACCTATACATCTCAATGTATACGTTTATATACACACACAGACATATACATATATACACATGTGCATAATTCATAGTCTGCCTTTATTCATTCCCATCGCCACCCCGCCACATATGAAATAACAACCCCCTCCCCCCGCATGTGCGCGAGGTAGCGCTAGGAAAAGACAACAAAGGCCACATTCATTCACACTCAGTCTCTAGCTGTCATGTATAATGCAACGAAACCACAGCTACACCGAAACCAAAATGAGAAAAAAGGAGAGAGAGGAAGTATGTTTGAGGAGAGGAACCTGGATGTTTTGGCTATGAGTGAAACGAAGCTCAAGGGTAAAGGGGAACAGTGGTTTGGGAATGTTTTTTTTTCTATTACACTTTGTCGCTGTCTCCCACGTTAGCAAGGGAGCCCAAGGAAACAGACAAAAGAATGGCCCAACCCAACCACATACACATGTATATACATACACGTCCACACATGTACATATACATACCTATACATTTCAACATGTACATATATATACATACACAGACATATACATATATCAACATGTACATAATTCATACTTCCTGCCTTTATTCATTCCCGTCGCCACCCCGCCACACATGAAATGACAACCCCTTCCCCCCGCATGCATGAGAGGTAGCACTAGGAAAAGACAACAAAGGCCACATTCGTTCACATTCAGTCTCCAGCTGTCATGTATAATGCACCCAAACCACAGCTCCCATTCAACATCCAGGCCCCACAAAACTTTCCCTGGTTTACCACAACGCTTCACATGCCCTGGTTCAATCCACTGACAGCACATCAACCCCAGTATACCACATCGTTCCAATTCACTCTATTTCTTGGATGCCTTTCACCCTCCTGCATGTTCAGGCTCCGATCACTCAAAATCTTTTTCACTCCATCTTTCCACCTCAAATTTGGTCTCCCACTTCTCCTCATTCCCTCCACCTCTGACACATATATCCTCTTCATCAATCTTTCCTCACTCATTCTCTCCATGTGACCAAACCATTTCAAAACACCCTCTTCTGCTCTATCAACCACTCTCTTTTTATTACCACACATCTCTCTTACCCTTTCATTACTTACTCGATCAAACCATCTCACACCACATAGTGTCCTCAAATATCTCATTTCCAGCACATCCACCCTCCTCCGCATAAATCTATCTACAGCACATGCCTCGCAACAAATAACATTTTTGGAACCACTATTCCTTCGAACATACCCATTTTTGCTTTTCGAGATAATGTTCTCCCCTTCCACACATTTTTCAACGCTCCCAGAACTTTCACCCCCTTCCCCACCCTGTGACTCACTTCCGCTTCCATGGTTCCATCCGCTACCTAATCCAACCCCAGATTTCGAAAACACTTCACTTCCTCCAGTTTTTCTCCATTCAAACTTACCTCCCAATTGACTTGTCCCTCAACCGTACTGTGCCTAATAACCTTGCTCTTGTTCACATTTACTCTCAGCTTTCTTCTTTCACACACTTTACCAAACTCAGTCACCAGCTTCTGCAGTTTCTCACATGAATCAGCCACCAGCGCTGTATCCTAAGTGAACAACAACTGACTCACTTCCCAAGCTCTCTCATCCACAATAGACTTCATACTTGTCCCTCTCTCCAAAACTCTTGCATTCACCTCCCAAACATCCCCATCCATAAATAAATCAAACAAACATGGAGACATCACGCACCCCTGCCACAAACTGACATTCACTGAGAACCAATCACTTTCCTCTCTTCCTACTCGCACACATACCTTACATCTTCAATAAAGACTTTTCACTGCTTCTAACAATTTGCCTTCCACACCATATATTCTTAATACCTTCCACACAGCATCTCCATCAACTCTATCATAAGCCTTCTCCAGATCCATAAATGCTACTTACAAATCCATTTGCTTTTCTGAGTATTTCTCACATACATTCTTCAAAGCAAACACCTGATCCACACATCCTCTACCACTTCTGAAACCACACTGCTCTTCCCCAATCTGATGCTCTGTACATGCCTTCACCCTCTTAATCAATACCCTCACATATAATTTCCCAGGAATACTCCATAAACTTATACCTCTGTAATTTGAGCACTCATCTTTATCCCCTTTGCCTTTGTACAATGGCACTATGCATGCATTTCACCAATATTCAGGAACCCCACCATGAGTCATACATACATTAAATATCCTTACCAACCAGTCAACAACTTGGTCACCCCCTTTTTTAATAAATTCCACTGCAATACCATCCAAACCTGCTGCCTTGCCAGCTTTCATCTTCCACAAAGCTTTTACAACCTCTTCTCTGTTTACCAAATCATTCTCCCTAACCCTCTCACTTTGCACACCACCTCAACCAAAACACCCTATATCTGCCACTCTATCATCTAACACATTCAACAAACCTCCAAAATACTTACTCCATACTTACTCCATCTCCTTCTCACATCACCACTACTTGTTATCACCCCATTATCCCCATTCACTGATGTTCCCATTTGTTATCTTGTCTTATGCACTTTATTTACCTCCTTCCAAAATATCTTTTTATTCTCCCTAAAATATAATGATACTCTCTCACCCAAAGTCTCATTTGCCCTTTTTCACCTATTGCACCTTTCTCTTGACCTCCTGCTTCTTTCTTTTATACATCTCCCACTCATTTGCACTATTTCCCTACAAAACTTGTCCAAATGCCTCTCTCTTCTCTTTCACTAATAACCTTACTTCTTCATCCCACCACTCACTACCCTTTCTAATCTGCCCACCTCCCACACTTCTCACGCCATAAGCATCTTTTGCACAAGCCATCATTACTTCCCTAGATACATCCCATTCCTCCCCCACTCCCCTTACGTCCTTTGCTCTCACCTTTTTCCATCCTGCACTCAGTCTCTCCTGGTACTTCCTCACACAAGTCTCCTTCCCAAGTTCACTTACTCTCACCACTCTCTTGACAAAAAATATTATGGACATGTCATGAAAAATCTAAAACAATTCAATAAAACAAAAGCAGCTAATCAGGCTTAGGAAATCAGATCAAAGAACTACAAAGTACAATGTGAGGATAGGGAAGAGCTACATGAAAAGTCCCATCACCAATGAGATGAAATGCTGAAAGGTCTTGAGCCAAACAAGGTTCACAGTCCAATTGAAATTTCATCATACGTGCTAAAAATGTAAACAGTTACAATACAAAAACTTCTTGAAATACTATTCAAGATGTTCCTGCAGGAAGGCAAAGTGCCAAAGGAGTAGAAAAGAGCAAACATCATACATATCTATAAGATAGGAGACCAGGAATAGGCAATGAACTGCATACCAGTCTCCCTGATGAAGGTTGTCTGTACGGCTCTGTCACAGATAATCAAAAGGATAATGACCTTCAATTATAGAGAAATTACCTAAGAGATGCCACAGTCTTAGGAAAGGGAGGACATCTGTAATGATCCTCTTAGATTTCTGTGAAAGTGACCCCAGTATTGGACAAAAGGGAAGGCTGGGTGGACTATTTGCATCCAAAGTGCCAAACCACAGTAAAGATACATGTCAAAGGAGCCTTCCTCAAATGGGTTACAGTGACTGCAAGGTTCTATTCTGGGACCAATACTCTTCTTCAATAGAAAGTATAAATCTATATGAATGACTTAACAGAAAGCATGGATTCCTACCTCAATATGTTCAAAAGGGATGAGGAAAATGAAAAGCAGGAGGATTTCATTAACTTAAAAGGAAACCTTGAAAGACTCCAAAGTTGGTGTAATACTTAAGTTCAATCCAATAATTAAGTTCAATTGAATAAATGTAAAATAATGAGATGGGTAGCAACAAAAGGCGTCACTAACATGCAGGAAACAGGAAGCATGAATCAGTGTGCAAGAGAGAATTGGGACTCAACATTCCTAACCTCTTGTCAGAATCCAACCTTAGGAGAATAATCATGGAAACCAACTGTGTGCTGACACATAAAATAATTACATTCAAGCTCATGTTTAAGAAAATATGCAGCTTGCTGTTCACATCTTACATTAGGCCAAAACCAAAACATGTTTGCAAGTTTGATAACTATAGTATACCTAATAAAGAAAGTTTAAAGGACAGCAACAAAAAGGATTAAGATAGCTGAGTTTACAGGGAAAGGCAAGAGGTCATAAATTCGCCCAAAATGGCAGTGAGAAGAGACAGGGGTGACCTGATCAAAACCTTTAAGTTTTCCATAAAAACTCACAACAAAGACAGGGAATAGTTCTTTGAGTGATGTACAGGACAGAACAAACCATAAAGCAAAAAACTTAAGAAAAATATGAAAAAATACTTTAATAACATGAGTTGTGGATGAAAAAAAAAATACAGAAGAGATGGTTAAGGTAGGTAGCATACAGAAATTCAATAAGGTGTCTTACAGGAAAGAATGTTTAAGAGTTTGGGACTCATGATTGTCAAACTCCCTCCCTGAACAGTTAAAACAGATACGAATGAGTAATCACATGATCCAGGGTATATCATGTAAGACATTATACCATAAACTGACCTCTGCAAATTTTGGATTCATATCCATTTATCACAAGTGGATTAAATACTCCTTGCAGAACTTTCGGTGCACCTCCAACTTTCGCACAATATAAAAATATCATCCAAGATAGTTCCAATGTAATCTGAAATGATCATTATGACATGCTGCCTTGGTAGGGCTGGTAAGCAAGACAGAGAGACAAATTTCCTGACAACTATGGTAGCCCCACTTAATAGTCATTTCCTTCAAAATATGAAAGCAGTATAACATCTAATAAGGCAAATGACAGCATATGTCACTAACAATCACCATATTGATATACCATGAAAGCAAGGACACCAAAGAGAGACCTAACCAATGCCTCTCTATCATCTCAACTCAATGTCATCTCATTCATGTAAAGCCATACACATAAAAACATTACTCAATGTCATCTCATTCATGTAAAGCCATACACATAAAAACATTAAATAACTTTGTTGAGCTCACACACTCTTGATGCAATCCAACATTGATCTAAAACCATTCACTCATACCATTACGTGCCTTCATACATGCACTATCATTACAGTGAAACTCTTAACAGCATTCAGAAGATTTCTATGCAAACAGTATGGTGAAAAATGCCAACAGCACTTTTTTATTCACTTTATCACGTGCATTTTATGCTTAAGTCCATAAATGCTGCATACTCTTCTGTTTCTCTAAAACCTGTCATTAATTCATAAGAATCTACTGTCTTACCTGTATGAGAAAGTACCTAATTTCATATGTTAAACAAAGCTTCCACATAAAACAGAGTTTCTTACCCATATGAGAAAATATCTAATTCTATATGTTAAACAAAGCTTCCACATAAAACAAAGTTTTAAGTGTTCTAGAAGAATAATGACCAACTTTTTTTGGTTCCTGCAAAGTAACCAATAGCCAGTGTCATGCATACCTTATACAAAAAGTTTTAAAATGTTAAACTAATGACACTATGGGACTGTTTTGAAAAAATTTACTTACAACAGTTTCCAGTCTAAAGAATACCTAATCAAAAAGATCAAGCTTTCCAGTCTAAAGAATACCTAATCAAAAAGATCATCAAGGGGGTGACTTGATGTATAAATCTTAACTTCCTTTCCTGTGACTGGTACATTATGTAATGGAATACTTGAGCATCCATCATCTTCCTTGGTGGAAGAAACTGTCTGAGATACACTATCTGGATCATCATGATCATGACCTTCATACTGACAAGAAGATGCCATAGCATTGGGAGAGCTACTTCGTAAAACTGGTGAAAGACTGGTTGTATCTGTTTCTGTGTCTCTTGCTGGAGATGTGGGAGGGGGACTGGTGCTGTCCTCCTTAGAAAGAGTTTGCAGCATAAACTGTTGATAGTGTATTTGATCCCTGAGGAACAGAAATGAATATCGTTCTCTTATTTGGTACATAATATGGGCACATATTATGGGAACTATAGATCTTAAGTCTAGTTTACGCATATTGAACAGTAAATCTTAAACTTAAAAATAAAAATAAGGAGCCCTAAAAGCCACAAACAATAGAGAGTTAACAGTCAGCGATTTCATGGTATATACTGAAGACTTATCTGTCAAACGAGGCAAAAACTACAATGCACTCTTCAAGTAAAGGCATACTTTAATCTTTCTTTTTCTTTTACTTCTTATTTCATACAAGTTTCCTACATCTGCACTGTACATGATTACTAGATAGAGGATGCCAGCTAATGAGGCCACATCTCTGTCTGTTCCTGATGCCATCTCATTAATGTGGGTATTGATAAAGTCCCACGTCAACATACTCAGCACTCAATTCTTTGCAGAAGCACTAGACAGCTCACACTCAAACCACTGCATAACTAACCACAAGCAGTAAGAAGAAATAAAAAGCTTAACCCTGCCTCATGATTCAGTAACATCTACTCAATGAGTTCTACCTAATGTGTTTACTAAAAGTTCTAACCAACTCCTTCCAGCAAATGCTCCAACCTAATGTTCCAACCAACTACTTCTATCTAATGTGTTTACTAAAAGTTCTAACCAACTACTTCTAGCTAATGCTCCAACTTAATGCTCCTTCTCACTTCTGCTAACTAATGTGTCTACCTAATTTTTCAACCTAATACTCCTGTCTAATTTTCCTATAAACAAACTACTTCTATCAACTGCTCCAACCATTTTGCCAAAAGAATGTGCTGAGTGAGTGAAGTGTTGTCAAGCGTTATGCAAGAGAAAGAAAGATTGTATGTTTGTGGACAGAATGCTAGTAGTCCATGTGTAGATGAGGCAGAAAGAAAAGAAAGCAGCTTGAGTCAGAGAAGTACAACTTAACAAGCAATGAAGTGCTCGCTTGCTACACAGAGGTCACCAACCTTCCCAATACCCAGGTGGGTAGTACCAGTAACATACCTCCCTAGTCAGTGGCTTCCAACCAACTATCACCTACAAGGACTGCATCTATCCCTAAAAATATGGCACTTTACATCTGAGGTAAGCTATAGATTTCAAAATATCAAGATATATGCATTATGCATCACAATGCATAATACTGTATTCATTTATGTGAATAAGAGCAAGGTTATTAGGTACAGTAGGGTTGAGGGTCAAGTCAATTGGGAGGTAAGTTTGAATGGAGAAAAACTGGAGGAAGTAAAGTGTTTTAGATATCTGGGAGTGGATCTGGCAGCGGATGGAACCATGGAAGCGGAAGTGAATCATAGGGTGGGGGAGGGGGCGAAAATTCTGGGAGCCTTGAAGAATGTTTGGAAGTCGAGAACATTATCTCGGAAAGCAAAAATGGCTATGTTTGAAGGAATAGTGGTTCCAACATTGTTGTATGGTTGCGAGGCATGGGCTATGGATAGAGTTGTGCGCAGGAGGGTGGATGTGCTGGAATGAGATGTTTGAGGACAATATGTGGTGTGAGGTGGTTTGATTGAGTAAGTAATGTAAGGGTAAGAGAGATGTGTGGAAATAAAAAGAGTATGGTTGAGAGAGCAGAAGAGGGTGTTTTGAAATGGTTTGGTCACATGGAGAGAATGAGTGAGGAAAGATTGACCAAGAGGATATATGTGATAGAGGTGGAGGGAACAAGGAGACCAAATTGGAGGTGGAAAGATGAAGTGAAAAAGATTTTGAGTGATTGGGGCCTGAACATGCAGGAGGGTGAAAGGCGGGCAAGGAATAGAGTGAATTGGAACGATGTGGTATACCGGGGTTGACGTGCTGGCAATGGATTGAACCAGGGCATGTGAAGCGTCTGGGGTAAAACATGGAAAGTTCTGTGGGGCCTGGATGTGGAAAGGGAGCTGTGGTTTCAGTGCATTATTACATGACAGCTAGAGACTGAGTGTGAACGAACAGGGGCCTTTGTTGTCTTTCCCTAGCGCTACCTCGCACATGAGGGGGGAGGGGGGTTGTTATTCCATGTGTGGCGAGGTGGCGATGGGAATGAATAAAGGCAGACAGTATGAATGATGTACATGTGTATATATGTATATGTCTGTGTGTGTGTATATATATGTGTACACTGAGATGTATAGGTATGTATATTTGCATGGGTGGACGTGTATGTTTCTACATGTGTATGTGGGTGGGTTGGGCCATTTCTCTCGTCTGTTTCCTTGCGCTACCTCCCTAACATGGGAGACAGCGACAAAGCAAAATAATAATAATAATATTTATTTATCATTTGATGATAGAGTGGCAGATATAGGGTGTTTTGGTCGAGGTGGTGTGCAAAGTGAGAGGGTTAGGGATAATGATTTGGTAAACAGAGAAGAGGTAGTAAAAGCTTTGCGGAAGATGAAAGCCGGCAAGGCAGCAGGTTTGGATGGTATTGCAGTGGAATCTATTAAAAAAGGGGGTGACTGTATTATTGACTGGTTGGTAAGGTTATTTAATGTATGTATGACTCATGGTGAGGTGCCTGAGGATTGGCAGAATGCGTGCATAGTGCCATAGTACAAAGGCAAAGGGGATAAGAGTGAGTGCTCAAATTTCAGAGGTATAAGTTTGTTGAGTATTCCTGGTAAATTATATGGGAGGGTATTGATTGAGAGGGTGAAGGCATGTACAGAGCATCAGATTGGGGAAGAGCAGTGTGGTTTCAGAAGTGGTAGAGGATGTGTGGATCAGGTGTTTGCTTTGAAGAATGTATGTGAGAAATACTTAGAAAAGCAAATGGATTTGTATGTAGCATTTATGGATCTGGAGAAGGCATATGATAAAGTTAATAGAGATGCTCTGTGGAAGGTATTAAGAATATATGGTATGGGAGGCAAGTTGTTAGAAGCAGTGAAAAGTTTTTATCGAAGATGTAAGGCATGTGTACGTGTAGGAAGAGAGGAAAGTGATTGGTTCTCAGTGAATGTAGGTTTGCGGCAGGGGTGTGTGATGTCTCCATGGTTGTTTAATTTGTTTATGGATGGGGTTGTTAGGGAGGTGAATGCAAGAGTTTTGGAAAGAGGGGCAAGTATGAAGTCTGTTGTGGATGAGAGAGCTTGGGAAGTGAGTCAGTTGTTGTTCACCGATGATACAGCGCTGGTGGCTGATTCATGTGAGAAACTGCAGAAGCTGGTGACTGAGTTTGGTAAAGTGTGTGAAAGAAGAAAGTTAAGAGTAAATGTGAATAAGAGCAAGGTTATTAGGTACAGTAGGGTTGAGGGTCAAGTCAATTGGGAGGTAAGTTTGAATGGAGAAAAACGGGAGGAAGTAAAGTGTTTTAGATATCTGGGAGTGGATCTGGCAGCGGATGGAACCATGGAAGCGGAAGTGGATCATAGGGTGGGGGAGGGGGCGAAAATCCTGGGAGCCTTGAAGAATGTGTGGAAGTCGAGAACATTATCTCAGAAAGCAAAAATGGGTATGTTTGAAGGAATAGTGGTTCCAACAATGTTGTATGGTTGCGAGGCGTGGGCTATGGATAGAGTTGTGCGCAGGAGGATGGATGTGCTGGAAATGAGATGTTTGAGGACAATGTGTGGTGTGAGGTGGTTTGATCGAGTAAGTAACGTAAGGGTAAGAGAGATGTGTGGAAATAAAAAGAGCGTGGTTGAGAGAGCAGAAGAGGGTGTTTTGAAATGGTTTGGGCACATGGAGAGAATGAGTGAGGAAAGATTGACCAAGAGGATATATGTGTCGGAGGTGGAGGGAACGAGGAGAAGTGGGAGACCAAATTGGAGGTGGAAAGATGGAGTGAAAAAGATTTTGTGTGATCGGGGCCTGAACATGCAAGAGGGTGAAAGGAGTGCAAGGAATAGAGTGAATTGGATCGATGTGGTATACCGGGGTTGACGTGCTGTCAGTGGATTGAATCAGGGCATGTGAAGCGTCTGGGGTAAACCATGGAAAGCTGTGTAGGTATGTATATTTGCGTGTGTGGACGTATGTATATACATGTGTATGGGGGTGGGTTGGGCCATTTCTTTCGTCTGTTTCCTTGCGCTACCTCGCAAACACAGGAGACAGCGGCAAAAAAAAAAAAAAAAAAAAAAAAAAAAAAAAAAAATTATCAAACTTGATCACCATTTCCCGCATCAGTAACATACCTCCCAAGTCAGTGGCTTCCAACCAACTAGACAGATATTACAATATCTGAATGGTGATCATGAGCTGGCAATGCATGGCTGCTTATCAATCTTTAAATCAACCCTTTAATTTGTTTTCATTTGTTTCAGAGTTCGTTCATCATTATGAGTATAAGGAGCATAAACTCTGTTGCCCTTGAACAAGCTGATGCCTTTCTGCAAGCATTAAACAATGCTATAATTTTCTTTTCATTATTTCTCCAGCCATAAAAACGTTCTGAGAAAAATCAATAACCATATATGGAAACTTTATGATTTTGCCTTAATAATTTTTTTTGAAGTAACTAGTACCATTTTCATATTTTACTGGAGAATTCACACTCCTTTAAATGTAGCTGGAAATTGATTCTACACCCAAAAAGTTAAAAATGTCATTTCAATTTCTTATAAACTTCATGTTTCATCACTAGCATTCTCCTGATCTCGTATAACATGCTTTCACTCCTTACACATATATCTCTTATATTCTTATTCACCTCCTTCCACAACTGTTCTTCTCATTAAATTCTAATTAATTTTTATTCAAAGATCATCTGCTTCTCTTTTACCAATATATATCATCCATTTTAACTCTAATTTTGGGCTTCATTTTCTAGTCTTTCTTCTCCATTCATCACTATCTTCTGGCAAATTCAACTTCTTCATAAGACTTTTTCCTCCACCAGTTCACAGATCATTCTGGCACCCTATACTGATGTACCACACACTTCCCTGGCATACTCCAGTACAGACTGCCTCCAAATCACCTCACGTTCACTTTAAACCGTTTCACAATTCTCAGCTATCTTCTAAATCATGCTCAAGGGTATACATCACCCTTTCACTCCTCAACATTTCCAATATCATCCTTCTCATTTGCCTCTCTAGATCTTTCTTCTCATGACCAGGTGCATAAGCACCAATAATCACCCATCTCTCTCCATCCACTTTCAGTTTTACCCACATCAATCTAGAATTTACTTCCTTAAACTCCATCACACATTCCCACAACTCCTGCTTCAGGAGTAGTGCTACTCCTTCCTTCGCTCTTATCCCTGACTTCACTCCTAAGACGCTTCCAAATCCTTCTTCCCCTTTACCCTGAGCTTCATTTCACTCAGAGCCAGAAAGCCCAGTTTCTTTCCTCAAACATACTACCTATCTCTCCTTTTCTCTCATCTTGGCTACATCCACACACATTCAGACATCCCAATCTAAGCCTTCGAGGAGGATGAGCACTCCCGTTTGACTCCTTCTTCTGTTTCCTCTTTAAGAAATTGAAAAACACACACACACACACACACACACACACACACACACACACACACACAATACATATACATATATACACGTGCACTACTGTGACCTCTTGCAATAAACACAAACGTACATATTCATACAAGCTCACCTTTATCCATTCCTGGCAACACCTCACCCCACAGGAAACAGCATCCCATCCCCTGCAACAGCAAGATAGCACCAGGAAACTTACAAAGAAAGAACACATCTACTCACATCCATTCTTGAGCTGTCATGTCTAATGCACTGAAACCACAGCTCCCTATCCATATCTAGGCCCCACTGACCTTTCCATGGATTACACCAGATGTTTCACATGCCATGGATTAGTCCACTAATGTCACACTGAACCCAGTATACCACATCATTCCAATTCATTCTACTCTGTCAATGCATTTCACCCTCCTGCATGTTTACGCCATAATCGCTCAAGATCTTTTTCACTCCATCCTTCCACCTCCAATTTGGTCTCCCTCTTCTTGTTCCCTCCACTTCTGGCACATGTATCCATTTTGTCTACCTTTCCTCACTCATTCTCTCCATACTTCTCATTCATATTTCTAGTTTTATATTGCCTACATGAACATCTTATTTTGTTCACCTTATACACCTCATATGAGCTTCTTTATGTTATTCATCTCATAAATATCAAGACCATGAACAACTGGGAAATTACCTCCGTTTCTTAGAGTGCGCCTCTCCATTCAAATGATCAGTCATGGGAGCTCCACCGGTACACGTAACGCTACATATCACACACTCTAAAGCATCATCAGTTTCAATTATAATTCCCTCATCCTTTGCAGATTCAAGAATATCTAAAATGGACAAAAATCATTAATAAGTACAATTACATGGAAGGAAAATGAATGTCCTTTGTACTTAATCCTTACTTGAAAGAACAGCATCAAAAAATTGATCAAAAGACATTACTGGTCAACAAAGTCATCAATCTAAATGTAGTTCAATTTATACACACAAACATCCAACTTGGATGCACTTCAAACCTGAGCTAAGGATCAATGATATGCATTTTATATTCAAACTTGAATGAAGGAATGAAAACATAAATAATAGAATCTTATATATGATCATAATACAAATTGATTGCATGATCTTCATAACCTGAAAAGTAATTGTGATGATGAAAGCCTTGCAAAACATGAGTTACCCAGAACAGTATGAACTAAACTTGTCAAGCAAGTTCGAATAAGGCATCAGGTTACAGAAAAAAAATAAAATCTTTGGTGTAATTCTGCCCGCCACAGTCTTATTTTTTTCCCATAGCTTGTCAATCTGTCAATCAGAAACACCCAGACTCTTTTACTTTTTCAAGACTTGTTTGCCAATTCCCACATTAGTGAGGTAGCATGATGAACAAATGAAGATATGGCCCATTTGCTAACATCCATTCTCTTGATGTTATGTGTAAGGCACCAAAACCACAGCCCTCTATCCACAACCAGGCCCTCAGACCTTTCCATGGTTTCCCCCAACTGTTTTACATGCCCTGATTAGGTCCACTCACAGAACGCAACCCCTTGTCTATCTTTATCTCTGATGCCTATTCCCTCCGGGAACTACAATCAAGGAGGTGGCCACAGCAAAAGAGTCTCCACTTGTCCCTGTCCTTGCCTGCCTCCCTAGCATACACCAATCCATGCATTCTTCCACCACTTATCTCCCTCCAATACTCTTCCATTCTATATCTCCATGATAGAAGTTGTCTTCCTCTCACACAATCCATTTTAATTGTACTATCATACACTCTCCTTGTAAACTCCCCATCTTGCATTCTTTCTACATGCCCAAACCACCTCAAAGTATTATGTCTCACCCATTCTACCTCTCCACAACTTCTTCCCTGTGCATTCCCTGCCATACCACATCTCTCATACAGCCCCCTCATTTCTTTCTTCATTCTATCTAGTCATACTACATGCTCCTCTCAGCTCATTTCCATAGCCTGGATTCTTGACCTCTCTGACTCATTCCATGTCCATAATTTGGCTGCATGAGTCAGGGTCGGGAGGATCATGTTGTCCCTTAATCCTTTCTTCACTTCCATTCTTACACCTCTACCCTTCATTATTCTATTAAGGGACCCAATGACTCTTCTATCTTTACTTCTCTCTTCCATATCACCAAACTTACCCAAAACAGTTCCTAAATACTTAAATTCTCGCACCTCTTTGTCTCCCTTCCCCCACATCCACAACACACTTTCTTCTTTCACTCTGAAGGGTTTAGCAAAATATGTGTTTCACTCTGTTTCCATTCAAACACCATTACTTTACTTTTACTTGCAATTACCTTCAATTGCCTACACTTACACACATCATAAAAGACACTTACAACCTCTGTAACTCCTCTTCACTCTCAGTAAACAACACAAACAGGCTTGTCAGTAGTCACAATACCACACTCCATCTCTGCACCCCTTTTTCCAAGTTTTGCTTTCACTTCCCTTTTCACTCCATATGAGTTAAAAAGCCAAAGTGACATCACACAACCCTGTCTCACACTGATATGCATACCAAAACTTACGCTGAACACTCCATCCATTCTTATGCATTTATTTGCTACCCTATAGACAGCTTCCACACCATCCAACAGTTGTCCCTACTCCATATATCCTTAACACATTCCATATAGCATTTCACTCGACGCTGACATATGCTCTCTCCAGATCAATAAAAGCTGTATACAGATTCTTACCTTTTGCTATATACTTTGCCAGTAATTCTCACCACAAAAATCTGATCCACACATCCCCTACTTTTCCTATAACCCTCTTGCCTGTCACTTTTTCTACATTCAGCCACTTCTATCCCTCTATCAACCAACACTTCCTGATATACTTAGAAAAGACATATTCCCTAAAACTGCTACATACATCATTAGCTTCTTTTCCTTTAAATAAAGGAACAATAACAGCTTTCACCAAATCCTAAGACAAAACATTCTGTTTCCATATCATAAACATCCACTGTGTTACACTCTATCCTTCATACTTCAGTATTTCAGCCATAATCCTATCCAATCCAAGGGCCTTTCCTACCTACAGCCTCGTTACTGCCCTTTTTATCTCCCTTCTTGCTGTAGGCCCTTACACTTGTATCCTCTCCCTTCTATCCTCCATGCCCATGCTTGTAACAACTGCTGCCTCACCTCACACATTCATCAGTTCTTCAAAATACTCTTTCTATCTTCCTTTCATTCCCTCCCTATATTTTAGCAAATCCCCTTCCTTACTTCTCACATTATCATTTTTAATCTTATATCCACCTCTTTCCTTTATCACCTCCTTCCAGCACAATTTCTTATCTTCCATAAACTTTTCAATCAGCTCTCTTCCATGATCTTTACCTTCTATTTACTTGCTTTCTTCTATCAGCTTCTAAACAATCTACTTATCTTATATTCTTCCTCTTTTGCTGAACATCCACGGGTACATTACTTTCAAGCAATCTATCATATGCCTTTTTACTCTCTTCCATAACTTATGCAATCTCATCCATCCACCATGCATTTCCCTTTTCATTCCTATATATCACGACCTTCTAGCCAACTACTAATCCTACAATCTTTAACAATCTCTGAACATTTTAATCATCTCATTCATGCATAACTGCATCCCTACATTTACTGCATTTCCATCTAAACTTTCAGTCACCCTCCTTTTATTCTTTCTGATTCATCTTCTCACTTGCCAACACTTTTACCACTAATTCTTCCTTATGCCATACCTCCACTTCTCACTGATCCTCACCCCCACATGAACAATGAAATGGTCACAGTCTCCAAAGAATCCTCATACAACTCTAGCATTTAGCACAGCCTTTCTCAACCTTTCACCTACTGCCACATAGTCAATCAAACTCTTTTGCTGTTCTCCTCCAACATCTCTCATCCAAGTTTACCTATGGATCATCTTGTGCAAAAAAAAGGCGCTTGCAAGGAATAAACCCCCTCAGCACAAACATCCACAAGATAACTTCCATTCACAGTTGCTCCAAGCACTCCCCATGTACCAACTATCTCGCCAATTTCATGACAATCCACCTTCACATTCATATCACCCATTACAAATATCTTTCTCTCCTTTTCAAAACCATTTATAGTCATTCAAGTTTCACCTGCAATGCTTCATGTCATCTTTACCTCATACAGTCATCCTTTTCACAAGTGCATGAACACATACCCATGAATACTTCAAAGTTCCAGTCTTTCATTTCATCCACACTATCCTTGATCCATTCCATCCAAGCTCTGTAGCACCCTCCCAAATTCCTGATGATACCACAATTGCACATCCTTCTTCCCTCTTCCCATATAATTTTCATCCATTCCGGTCCATACCACTCCTCCCACAACATGCCTTCACCATTTCCATTTTCACTCCATGCACCCTTCCTAAGGATATGGTTTCCCCAGTCCCCAGAACACTGACACTATATCATTTAAATTTCTTCACAAGTTCCTTCCTTTTATTCTCACCAGTAATCCCATTTACATTCAGCACCACCACCTCCAATTGATCGTCCCATTTACTCCCTGAAATGTAACTGGTAGACTACGGAGCTACTTCTTCACTTTTCGTACCTCACCCTTGACAAGCCACTGGCAGAGGGCAACTCCGATGCAGTGCTTCCCAGAGGCAGTGGGTCTCCAAAATTGTCCAAAAAAACTATGACTCCTGCATACCTGTGTACCACATTGGTTCAATTCAACATCCTGTGCAAGTCTTTTGACCTCCTCTCTGTTTAGGCCTCAAACACTCAAAACCTTATTCACTTCATCCTTCCATCTCCAATTTAGTCTCACCCTTCCCCTTGTTCCCCATCCCCTTCATTATGACACATATGTCCTCTCTGTCAACTCCTCATTCTGTCAAACTCTCCTCATTCACTCTCTCCATATGTCCAAACCATTTCTGCACATGCTTTTCAGCTTTCTTAACTATATTCTTTTTATTACCACACCTCTCGTGTATCTTGTTATTACTTAATTGACACTTCTTCAAGCACATTTTGTCCTCAAACCTTTTCTTTCCAATTCATTCATTCATCATACATTCTTTTCTAAAGTTAATGCCTCACATCCATGCAACAATGTTCCAAATACTATTATATTTTCAAACATACCTATCTTTGCCCTCACAGACAGTAAACTCTGTTTCCACATATTCCTCAATGCTCCCACAACCTTTGCACCCTCACCCAACCTATCACTAACCTCAGCTTCCACAGTTAAATTCACTGCCATATCCAATCCCAGGTATTTAAAACACTCCACTTCCTTAAACTCTTTCCAGTGAAACACACTCCAAACAACCTCTCTTTCTTCTCTGCTTAACATAAAATCTTTTCCTTTATTCACACTCATTTTCAACTTTCTCCTTTCACACACTTTCTTAAACTCAGACACCTGCTTCTGCAATTTCTCACTTGAATTTGCCACCACCACCCTGTCATCAGCAAACAAATGACTCATCTCCCAGGACTTTCCACCCCCAACAAACTGAATACCAGCTCCTCTTCCTTTGGCCATCCCAGCGAACATACCTGTTCCTTCACCACCCCAACAATAAACAAATCAAACAGCCTTGGTGACATTACAGACCACTGATGCAGATCCACTGTCACCTGGAACCACTCATCCTCCTCTCTTTCAACTTGCACACAAGCATTACCCTCTTGATAAAAACTTCACTGCTTTTAGCAGCTTTCCTCCCATATTATATAATTGCAATAACCTCCACACAGCATCTTTCATCAACCCTATCATATGCTTTCTCAAGATCTATAAATGTCACACACAGATCCATTCATTTCTCTAAATATTTCTCTCACACAGTCTTCAAAGCAAACACATCCTCTAACATTCCTGCAGCCACATTGTTCGTCCCCAATCTGACTGTGCATGCCACCACCCTCTCAATCCCTCTCTCCCATACAACTTACCAGATACACTCAACAAACTTATACCTCTATAATTTGAAAATTCACTTTTGTCCCCCTAACTCCCTATGCATTTATACAATGGCACTATGCAGGTATTCTGCTAATCCTCAAGCACCACGCCAGGAGGCAAAGATATGCTGATAATCATAAGTAACCAAGTAACGACAAAAATACCCCCAGTCAGTCAGCAAATTACTCAGCAACTGCAACTCATCCATGTATACTATTGTATGCATTTTTTTTTTTTAAACAGTATTCCAGATCACCATTCCTCTTTCAGCACACAAGTGAATAAGTTCTCAATTTTCATTTACATCAATGACTCACTGCTGATGCTGCCCCCCTTATAACCTCACTTGCCACATCTCTTAACTTTGCACTGAGATTGCCTAGCACCAATATTTGATCCCTTACATCAAAACTGATAAAGCTTACTCAGCTCCTCCAAAATGCACTCTTTCTCTCACAAAACCAAGTGAATAAGCATTTACAATCATCCACTTCTTGCAGTCTAGTTTTGTTCTTGCCACATTTATGTTAAACTCCCTCCCTTGCTCTCTTTAACAAAGCTTGAGAAGTGCCATCCCTTCAACTTTAATCTTCTTTACCACCTGAACATTCTCATAGCACTCTTCCCCATTACCTTTCATTTAATTTCAGGAGAGAAAGAACAACTTGATTTCTCACATCAAACAAGGTACCTGTCTCTTTCTTGTTCTCACTGTAGCTACACCCATACACATTTAGTCACCCACCACTAAGCCTTCGAGGACAAATCCTTTCTCAACTCCTGCATCACTGTTTGACCAAGCTGTTGGAAGCTGTGGCCCTTAGGCCTATACAGCCCTCACAGCCTGGATGGTTCAGTGCACTTTGTAGGTACTTGTACAGTGTACTCTTAAACTTTACCATGCATCCCATGCTGTTTCTGATCCTAGCTGGCAAGGTGACGAACCATCTTAGAACCCAGGTGTGTTTCTTTTTTGTGCATATCACACCTTTGGATTTCAGAGGTAGTATTTTACAAGATCTTCCACGCCTGTCAGATGAGAACCATACCTTCTACAATTTTATACCTCTCCTGTCTGCACTCCAGGGAGTATAGCTGAGAGATATCAGCCATTTACAGTAATGTGATTCCTTTACCACACTAATATGAGCTGAGAAAGATCCCTTAACCCTTTCTTATTTCACAATTTTGCCAGCCTTGTAGGGTGATGTTAGACTGCAACTCTGAACACTTTCTTATTTCACAATTTTGCCAGCCTTGTAGGGTGATGTTAGAATGCAACAATATTCAATTTTTTGACAAATCTAGTGCCTTGAATAATATCAACAATGGTGTTTCTTCCCTTACCTTGAAGGTCTGCAGGACCCAGCCTGCCATCCTCATGCATGTGGCAACCATTATTTTGTTGTGTCCCTTGCAGGATAGGTCATTAAACATTATCACTCTGAGGTCTTTCATGTTATTCAATTAGTTCATGATACCTCCTCTGTCTGTCTGGTATTCTGTGTTGTTTTCTATTTCTTCACTTTCAGTATATCAGAGATGAAACATATCCCCATTGAAAAGCATGCTGATCTCTGTTGCCCAGTTAAAGAATTCATTTATGTCTCTTTGTAGCTTTTGGGCACCTTCTTTTGATGTAATTTTCATACTTAACCTTGTATCATATACAAAGGATGATAAGAACCTGTAGCCTATACCTGAGCCAATGTTAGATATAAGAATGAGGAACAGGAGTACAGTTCCTTGAGGACTGAGCTTTTCACCATGAAGGCACTAGAGATGACATGGTTTACAACTACATGTTGTGATCTATTAGCTAAAAAACTGTATATCCATCTCCCAGTATTTCCACTTATTCCTGTCTTTCTTCTTTCATATGCTATGATGCCATAGTCACATTTGTCCAATGCTTTGCAATGTCTAGGTAGATCATGTCACCATTTTCTTTGTTCTTAAGCACTTGAACAACCCTATCCTATTGCTAAGGTCCTGTTTTCTGAAAAGTGATTATACAAAATGGGAAGGTGTTCCAGCCCCTTAAGGACTCTTGCCCCTTTCAGTCACTTTCTAAGACATGCTGCAGAAATGGAAATACAGAAAGTTTACGATTAAGACAAAACTAAAGAAAGAAAATTTGAATGAGTTTTTTGGGAAGGGTTCTATGGCTAGTCCACAATAAGATGATTAAAATATTGTCTGAGATAATAGGTATTTAATGTGTAACAAATTTCCAAAGACAAATTAGGAAGAAAAATGTTTCATGTGCAGTAAAACCCTTCCAGGTCTTGCAAATTCAACAAGTATCAGCAAATCATGAATAAAGTGCACTATCAAAAAAATATCAAAAACTTACATTATAAGTCACACAAACACTGCTCCCAAGCAATTTTGATCCTGCAATATTGAGGAGAGGCTTACCTTTAGATGAATCACAGGAACTCTGCACTTGTGAAGGCGAGGTAAAACTCTTACACACATTTTCAGGATTACTGGTAACAATGTTTCTTTGCTGAGGGCCAACAAACAGACTTTTTGCCCTGTGAACAAAGATGACAATTTTAAGAAGTATTATGTGAAATATACATTATCAAGTTATTTTACATGCACCTATTGATATGGGAGAGTAGCAATTGGGAGGGTGAGAGGACATGTACATAATATCAGAATGGGGAAAAGGAATACTGTGGTTTTAAAAGTGGTGGAAGATGTATGGATCAGGTGTTTGCTTTAAAGAACATGTGTGCAAAGTGAGAGGGTTGGGGAGAATGATTTGGTAAACAGAGAAGAGGTAGTGAAAGCTTTGCATAAGATGAAAGCTGGCAAGGCAGCAGGTTTGGATGGTACTGCAGTGGAATTTATTAAAAAAGGGGGTGACTGTTGTTGACTGGTTGGTGAGGATATTTAATGGATGTATGACTCATGATGAGGTGCCTGAGGAGTGGCGGAATGCTTGCATAGTGCCATTGTACAAAGGCAAAGGGGCTAAAGGTGAGTGCTCAAATTACAGAGGTATAAGTTTGTCAAGTATTCCTGGGAAATCATATGGGAGGGTATTGATTGAGAGGGTGAAGGCATATACAGAGCATCAGAGTGGGGAAGAGCAGTGTGGTTTCAGAAGTGGTAGAGGATGTGTGGATCAGATGTTTGCTTTGAAGAATGTATGTGAGAAATACTTAGAAAAGCAAATGGATCTGTATGTAGCATTTATGGACCTGGAGAAGGCATATGATAAGAGTTGATAGAGATGCTTTGTGGAAGGTATTAAGAATATATGGTGTCAGAGGCAAGTTGTTAGAAGCAGTGACAAGTTTTCATCAAGGATGTAAGGCACATGTATGAGTAGGAAGAGAGGAAAGTGACTGGTTCTCAATGAATGTCGGTTTGCGGCTGGGGTGCATGACGTCTCCATTGTTGTTTAATTTGTTTATAGAGGTGAATGCAAGCGTTTTGGAGAGAGGGGGAAGTATGCAGTCTGTTGTGGATGAGAGAGCTTGGGAAGTGTCAGTTGTTGTTCGCTACTGATACAGCGCTGGTGGCTGATTCAGGTGTGAAAGTGCAGAAGCTGGAGACTGAGTCTTGTGAAGTGTGTGAAAGAAGAAACCTGAGAGTAAATGTGAATAAGAGAAAGGTTATTAGGTAAAGTAGGGTTGAGGGACAAGTCAACTGGGAGGTAAGTTTGAATAGAGAAAAAATGAAGGAAAAGTGTTTCAGATATCTGGGAGTGGATTTGGCAGCAGATGGAACCATGGAAGAGGAAGAGAGTCACAGGGTGGGGGAGGGGGCAAAAGTTCTGGAAGAGTTGAAAAATGTGTGGAAGGTGAGAGCATTATCTTGGAAAGCAAAAATTGTTATGTTTGAAGGAATAGTGGTTCCAACAATGTTATATGATTGCGAGGCGTGGGTTATGGATAGAGTTGTGCAGAAGAGGGTGGATGTGCTGGAAATGAGATGTCTGAGGACAATATGTGGTGGGAGGTAGTTTGATCGAGTAAGTAATGAAAGGGTAAGAGAGATGTGTGGTAATAAAAAGAGTGTGGTTGAGAGAGCAGAAAAGAGTGTTTTGAAATGGTCTGGTCACATGGAGAGAATGAGTGAGGAAAGATTGACCAAGAGGATATATGTGTCAGAGGTGGAGGGAATGAGAAGCAGGAGACCAAATTGGAGGTGCAAAGATGGAGTGAAAAATATTTTGAGTGATCGAGGCCTGAACATGCAGGAGTGTGAAAGGCGTGCAAGGAATAGAGTGAATTGGAGCGATGTGGTATACCGGGGTCGACGTGCTGTCAATGGACTGAACCAGGGAATGGGAAGCGTCTGGGGTAAACCATGGAAAGTTCTGCGGGGCCTGGATGTGGAAAGAGAGATGTGGTTTCGGTGCATTATATATGACAGCTAGAGACTGAGTGTGAACAAATGTGGCAATTAATGTCCTTTCCTAATGCTATCTCACGCACATGCGGGGGGAGAGGGGTTGTCATTTCATGTGTGGTGGGGTGGCAACAGGAGATGTATAGGTATGTATATGTGCGTGTGTGGACGTGTATGTTTTTTTTTCTTTTTTTTTTGCTTTGTCGCTGTCTCCCGCGTTTGCGAGGTAGCGCAAGGAAACAGACGAAAGAAATGGCCCAACCCACCCCCATACACATGTATATACATACGTCCACACACGCAAATATACATACCTACACAGCTTTCCATGGTTTACCCCAGACGCTTCATATGCCCTGATTCAATCCACTGACAGCACGTCAACCCCGGTATACCACATCGATCCAATTCACTTTATTCCTTGCCCTCCTTTCACCCTCCTGCATGTTCAGGCCCCGATCACACAAAATCTTTTTCACTCCATCTTCCACCTCCAATTTGGTCTCCCACTTCTCCTCGTTCCCTCCACCTCCGACACATATATCCTCTTGGTCAATCTTTCCTCACTCATTCTCTCCATGTGCCCAAACCATTTCAAAACACCCTCTTCTGCTCTCTCAACCACACTCTTTTTATTTCCACACATCTCTCTTACCCTTACGTTACTTACTCGATCAAACCACCTCACACCACACATTGTCCTCAAACATCTCATTTCCACCACATCCATCCTCCTGCGCACAACTCTATCCATAGCCCACGCCTCGCAACCATACAACATTGTTGGAACCACTATTCCTTCAAACATACCCATTTTTGCTTTCCGAGATAATGTTCTCGACTTCCAAACATTCTTCAAGGCTCCCACGATTTTCGCCCCCTCCCCCACCCTATGATCCACTTCCGCTTCCATGGTTCCATCCGCTGCCAGATCCATTCCCAGATATCTAAAACAATTTACTTCCTCCAGTTTTTCTCCATTCAAACTTACCTCCCAAATGACTTGACCCTCAACCCTACTGTACCTAATAACCTTGCTCTTATTCACATTTACTCTTAACTTTCTTCTTTCACACACTTTACCAAACTCAGTCACCAGCTTCTGCAGTTTCTCACATGAATCAGCCACCAGCGCTGTATCATCAGCGAACAACAACTCACTCACTTCCCAAGCTCTCTCATCCCCAACAGACTTCATACTTGCCCCTCTTTCCAAAACTCTTGCATTTACCTCCCTAACATCCCCATCCATAAACAAATTTTACAACCATGGAGACATCACACACCCCTGCCGCAAACCTACATTCACTGAGAACCAATCACTTCCCTCTCTTCCTACACGTACACATGCCTTACATCCTCGATAAAAACTTTTCACTGCTTCTAACAACTTGCCTCCCACACCATATATTCTTAATACCTTCCACAGAGCATCTCTATCAACTCTATCATATGCCTTCTCCAGATCCATAAATGCTACATACAAATCCATTTGCTTTTCTAAGTATTTCTCACATACATTCTTCAAAGCAAACACCTGATCCACACATCCTCTACCACTTCTGAAACCACACTGCTCTTCCCCAATCTGATGCTCTGTACATGCCTTCACCCTCTCAATCAATACCCTCCCATATAATTTACCAGGAATACTCAACAAACTTATACCTCTGTAAGTTGAGCACTCACTCTTATCCCCTTTGTACAATGGCACTATGCACGCATTCTGCCAATCCTCAGGCACCTCACCATGAGTCATACATACATTAAATAACCTTACCAACCAGTCAATAATACAGTCACCCCCTTTTTTAATAGATTCCACTGCAATACCATCCAAACCTGCTGCCTTGCCGGCTTTCATCTTCCGCAAAGCTTTTACTACCTCTTCTCTGTTTACCAAATCATTATCCCTAACCCTCTCACTTTGCACACCACCTCGACCAAAACACCCTATATCTGCCACTCTATCATCAAGCACATTCAACATACCTTCAAAATACTCACTCCATCTCCTTCTCACATCACCACTACTTGTTATCACCTCCCCATTTGCGCCCTTCACTGAAATTCCCATTTGCTCCCTTGTCTTACGCACTTTATTTACACCCTTCCAGAACATCTTTTTATTCTCCCTAAAATTTAATGATACTCTCTCACCCCAACTCTCATTTGCCCTCTTTTTCACCTCTTGCACCTTTCTCTTGACCTCCTGTCTCTTTCTTTTATACATCTCCCACTCAATTGCATTTTTTCCCTGCAAAAATCGTCCAAATGCCTCTCTCTTCGCTTTCACTAATAATCTTACTTCTTCATCCCACCACTCACTACCCTTTCTAATCAACCCACCTCCTGCTCTTCTCATGCCACAAGCATCTTTTGCGCAATCCATCACTGATTCCCTAAATACATCCCATTCCTCCCCCACTCCCCTTACTTCCACTTACTCCCCTTACATGTATATGTGGGTTGGTTGGGCCATTCTTTTGGCTGTTTCCATTCGCTACTTCGCTAACGCGGGAGACAGCGACAAAGTATAATAAATAAATAAAATAAAATACATATATTTTAGGTTGCGAATGCCTCATAGAAGATTGTAAGAATATATAGTGTGGGAGGAAAGCTGCTAGCAGCAGTGAGAAGCATGTTTATGACAGGAAGAAAAGAGAGTGAATGGTCCCAAGTGAGGATGGTCTGTGACAAGTGTGTGTGATGGCACCGTGGCTGTTTGATTTGTCTACGGTTGGGGCAGTGAGAGAGGTAAGTGCAAGAGTCTTTGTGAGAGGGGCAAGTATTCAGTCTTTAGGGCATGAAAGGACCTGCAAAGTGAGACAGATGTTTGCTGATGACACAGCACTGATGGCAGATCGAGTAAAATGTTGCTGAAGTTGGTGACTGAGTTTAGAAGAGTGCATGAAAGGAGGAAGCTGTAAATAAATATGAAAAAAAGCAGGTTATTAGGTTTATCACAGTAGAGGGATAGGCTCAGTGAGTTGTGAGTTTGAAATGACAGAAATTGGAGAATGAAGTGTTTTAGATATCTGGAAGGGGACACACCAGCAATTGAAAGCAGAAGAGAGTCAAAGGGTAGATGAGGGGGTGAAGGAACTGGGAGCACTTCAGAAGGTGTGGAATGACAGACTGCTATATGGAAGGGTAAAACTGGGTATGTTTGGATGAATAGTAGTTCCATCAATATTATATGGGCTACAGATGAGGATGCATGGAGGAGGGTGGATGTGTTGGAAATGAAATGTTTGAGAACAATATGTGGTGTGAGGGAGTTTGACCAAGTAAGTTATAAAAGGGTAAGAGAGAGGTGTGGAAATAAAAAAATAGTGTAGCTGAGACAGCTGAAAAGGGTGTGCTAAAATGTTTCAGACAAATGGGGAGAGTGAGCGAGGACAAGTTGACAGAATATATATCAGACAAGGAGGGAACAAGGAAAAGGGGAGGACCATATTGGAGAGAGAAGGATGGAGTGAAAACAGTTTGAGTTACCATGGCCTGTATATGCAGGAGGGTGAAAGGTGTGCATGGGCTAGAGTGAACTGGAATGATGTGGTATACAGAGACTGAACCAAGGGATGGGAACAGCTGGGGTAAAGCATGGTTAGGTCTGTGGGACCTGATTGTGGATAAGGAGTTCTGGTGCATTACATATGACAACTGGAGAATAAATGTGAACAAACGTGGCTTTCTTCATCTGTTCCCAGCGCTACATCACAAACACAAGAAATGGCAATGAAGTGTGGAAAAAACAGTGACATATTTGAAGATATACCCCTTTCAAAAGAGTGAGCCTCTATAGTGTAAAACCTAAAGAGAAATTTGATTGTAACCTCAATGGCCTTTCTTGAATAATCAACGAAAAAAATCAAACCTCTAAAAACCTCATGATTCCCCAGCAGCACACTGTCCCATGAATGGAAGACCAGCTCACACCCAATCTGCCTTCTTTCATCTGACTACTCTCCTTAAGGCATCATAAACTTTATCTTCACTCCACTAGCAACAACCTAATAACATAAATGCATCATGTTCTGAATGTTCCTGAAGTCTTTGCCATCTCCATTACTGTATCTAATCAAACATACAAGCATTAACTTAAAAATCCACTACTCTGTAACTTAATATAAAATAGTACTACTAAGACCTTGTTAAACATTAGAAAGCTAAAAACTTTGAGGCACATCAGGCGTTCTCTGCTCTACAGAGATTCTATTTATTTTGCTTTGTCGCTGTCTCCCGCATTAGCGAGGTAGCGCAAGGAAACAGACAAAAGAATGGCACAACCCACCCACATACACATGTATATACATACACGTCCACACGCACAAATATACATACCTATACATCTCAACATATACATATATATATATATATATATATATACAAACACAGACATATACATATATACACATGTACATAATTCATACTGTCTACCTTTATTCATTCCCATCACCACCTCGCCACACAGAAAATAACAACCCCCTCCCCCCTCATGTGTGCAAGGTAGCACTAGGAAAAGACAACAAAGGCCTCATTCATTCACACTCAGTCTCTAGCTGCCATGTAATAATGCACCGAAACCACATCTCCCTTTCCACATCCAGGCCTCACAAAACTTTCCATGGTTTACGCCAGAGGCTTCACATGCCCTGGTTCAATCCAATGACAGCACGTCGACCCCGGTATACAACATCGTTCCAATTCACTCTATTCCTTGCACGCCTTTCACCCTCCTGCATGTTCAGGCCCCGATCACTCAAAATCTTTTTCACTCCATCCTTCCACCTCCAATTTGGTCTCCCACTTCTCCTCGTTCCCTCCACCTCTGACACATATATCCTCTTTCCTCACTCATTCTCTCCAAGTGACCAAACCATATCAAAACACCCTCTTCTGCTCTCTCAACCACACTCTTTTCACTACCACACATCTCTCTTACCCTTACATTACTTACTCGATCAAACCACCTCACACCACATATTGTCCTTAAACATCTCATTTCCAGCACATCCATCCTCCTGCGCACAACTCTATCCATAGCCCACGCCTCGCAACCATACAATATTGTTGGAACCACTATTCCTTCAAACATACCCATTTTTGCTTTCCGTAAGATTTTTCTTTTTCTTTCCTTCCGTAAGATTTTTCTTTCCATAAGATTTATAAGCACATTTTCTGGAGCTACTATAAAAGCCACAGCAAAAGGTATTTTGACAATAGAACACTAGGTTACAGCATAAACATCATAATCTTCACTTTCAAACTCCTAAAATAAAGTCCATACTGGCTGATCTCTCAATAAAAAGAAAAAGATTTTTTCTTTGGTCTCCATCATAGAATTCTAAACACTGAAAGCATAATGTCATGAATACAAATGAGATCTAATAATATATAAACATTCACTTTACAGCACATCTAAAACATGTATGGATACTTAAGATATTCTAAAGAAATACAATAAAAAATTCTGTAAATTATCTTGGAAAAAGATTCAATAATTTCTCTACAAACACTTAGGCAACATATACTCATATGTAACTTTTTAATATTACGTGCTTAACCATTATCACAGTCTTTTATGGCAATATGTGTGAATGTATGTATGAATGAATGTCCATATTGGAAAGGATCACAATTAAACACATATGTATGTATGCTTGTATGCAGTCACCTATTTGTAGTGAATGGGGAGGCAGGCTTAAACTCCTGGGGCCCTGTCTCTTGAACATTCATGACTGTCATGCAACCTCTTAATCTTATGCAAGCAGTCTGCATCAGCACTGTCCTCACTTATTTTGTCCTAGTCATCCACCACTCTTCTATAAAAGTATTTCTTCACATCCTTTTTAACACATTTTGTAATTTCATGTAATGTCCTCTGGTTACTCTTGAAGAATTGGTCACCGTTCACATCACTGATCTGTTTCAAAAATCTAAAGGATGTGATCAGGTAATCCTGCACTCTTCTCTATTCCAAAGAGGGTAAATTCAAAGCTTCTAGTCTTTCCTGGGAACTTAGCTGTCTTCATTCTCTGTTCCAATGAGGGTAAATTTAAAGCCTCTAGTCTTTCCTGGGAACTTAGCTATCTTAATTCTATTACCCTCTTTGTTGCCCTCCTCTAGACCTTCTCTATCAACTTTTTAGGTGTGGTGAACAAATATGAGACTCTCTCACTGGACTCTAAGAGGTTAGTTACACATGATCTTTTCCTAAAACCATGCTGTCTCTCGCTTAAGTAATTTCTCTACAGATAGTCATCCACTTGCTTTCTAATAATCTTTTGCAGAACCTTACACACTTCATTTGTTAGTAAGACCCATCTTTAGTTCAGTGCATATCTATCTCCAATGACATCCTAAACTTTAATTCAAGTGGTGTATCTTGTGTATCTGCACATATCTTTACCAAATATGGTGAAATTTCATAAGAACCATAAGCCTTGTATGGATCAAGTCATTTTAGTATTCTCTTAAATCTTTTCTAGATTCATTTTTGGTACTTGTCTGTCATTTTCCCGCATAAGCAAGGTTCAAACAGGAACAAAGAAAAGGCATCACTCGCTCAAATCCATTCTCTAGACGTCATATGAAATTCATCGGAACCATAGTCCTCCATCCTTAACCAGACCCCACAGACCTTTCTGTGGTTTCCCACAGCTGCATTATATGACCTCGTTCAGTCCAATGAGAGCACAGTGCCCCTGTATACCACACTGCTCCAATTCACTCTCTCCCATGCAAACCTTTCATCCTCTCACATATTCAGGCCTCAGCCACTCAAAATATTCTCTCCATCCTTCAATCTCCAATCTAACCTCCCCCTTCCCTCCATATCAAACACAAATACCCTCTTTGTCAACATCTTGTCACTCAATCTTTCCATATGTCTACATCATTTCAGCACACCCTCCTCTTTTCTTTCAACTAAACTTCTTTTGTTACTAAACTTTTCTCTTAACCACTCCCTTGCCATCTTATTATCTAAACCATCTGGCACCAAATACTGTCTTTAATCATTTCATTACATTTCCATCAAATCTATCATCCACACATTAAAGATATCTCAATGATTTCTAAAACATCCTTTCCTTTCCATCTCACTGGTGTTGGGGCTATAGCATCTTCCACAGTGAAAACATTTTTGAACTATTTATTAAGTTTTTCAGTGCCTTACATCAACATCTACAATTTTTCCCTCTGAATCCCTAAGCCTGATCAGATGCTTCTAAACAAACAAATGATTCCTGATGAATATACAAAAAAGTTTTGGATTTTTATCTGCCTTGTCTACAATATTCTTTTCAAAATTTCTTTATTCCTCCTCTCTTATCCTACTATACTCATTCTGTACTATCTTATATCTTGCAAATGTTAGTTGGCTGGAATGCCATATGTATATTCTTCCACTGCACATCTCAAAGCTCCTTTGCTTTTTGAAATCTTTTATTAGACCAGTCTATCCTTTTTCTTACCAGTCCCTTTGTATCTGATGCTTGAGGTACCCATGACCTTACTCCTTCACTGTAAATTTCACAGAACCTCTCACCACAAATCCCTGGTTCCTGGATAATGAATTCCATTTCCTAATATATGTTATCACAGAAATTATTGAGGTTTATGCAATTTTCCTCATTATATCTCTTTATGTCGTGCAAGGAATAGAGTGAATTGGAATGATGTGGTATGCAGGGATCGACATGCTGTCAATGGACTGAACCAGGGCATGTGAAACATCTGGTAAACCATGGAAAGGTCTGTGGGGCCTGGATATGGATTAGGAGCTGTGGTTTCTGTACATTACAAGTGACAGCTAGAGAATGAGTGGGAACGAATGAGGCTTTTTTTTGTCTGTTTCTGGGCTCTGCCTTGATGATGAAGGGGGTACCGATGCTGTTTCCTGTGGGGTCAGGTGGCACTAGAAATGGATGAAGGCAAGCGAGTGTGTTTATATGTACATGTCTGTGTATGTATATGTATATGTGTATATGTTCATATATATATATATGTGTATGTATATGTGCATGTATGGGCATTAAGTAGTTTTGATGCACAAGACCTGGTTATAGTGATGGGTGATTTGAATACAAAGGTGAGTAATGTGGCAGTTGAGGGAATAATTGGTGTACATGGGGTGTTCAGTGTTGTAAATGGAAATGGTGAAGAGCTTGCAGATTTATGTGCTAAAAAGGACTGGTGATTGGGAATACCTGGTTTAAAAAGAGAGATATACATAAGTATACATATGTAAGCAGGAGAGATGGCCAGAGAGCGTTATTGGATTACGTGTTAATTGATAGGTGCGTGAAAAAGAGACTTTTGGATGTTAATGTGCTGAGAGGTGCAACTGTAGGGATGTCTGATCATTATCTTGTGGAGGCAAAGGTGAAGATTTGTAGAGGTTTTCAGACAAGAGGAGAGAATGTAGGGGTGAAGAGAGTGGTGAGAGTAAGTGAGCTTGGGAAGGAGACTTGTGTGAGGAAGTACCAGGAGAGACTGAGTACAGAATGGAAAAAGATGAGAATAAAGGATGTAAGGGGAGTGGGGGAGGAATGGGATGTATTTAGGGAAACAGTGATGGCTTGCACGAAAGATGCTTGTGGCATGAGAAGTGTGGGAGGTGTGTTGATTAGAAAGGGTAGTGAGTGGTGGGATGAAGAAATAAGATTATTAGTTAAAGAGAAGAGAGAGGCATTTGGACGATTTTTGCAGGGAAATAATGCAAATGAGTGGGAGATGTATAAAAGAAAGAGGCAGGAGGTCAAGAGAAAGGTGCAAGAGGTGAAAAAGAGGGCAAATGAGAGTTGGGGTGAGAGAGTATCATTAAATTTTAGGGAGAATAAAAAGATGTTTTGGAAGGGTGTAAATAAAGTGCGTAAGACAAGGGAGCAAATGGGAACTTCAGTGAAGGGGGCTAATGGGGAGGTGATAACAAGTAGTGGTGATGTGAGGAGATGGAGTGAGTATTTTGAAGGTTTGTTGAATGTGTTTGATGATAGAGTGGCAGATACAGGTTGTTTTGGTCGAGGTGGTGTGCAAAGTGAGAGGGTTAGGGAAAATGATTTGGTAAACAGAGAAGAGGTAGTAAAAGCTTTGAAGAAGATGAAAGCCGGCAAGGCAGCAGGTTTGTATGGTATTGAAGTGGAATTTATCAAAAAGGGGGTGACTGTATTGTTGACTGGTTGGTAAGGTTATTTAATGTACGTATGACTCATGGTGAGGTGCCTGAGGATTGGCGGAATGCTTGCATAGTGCCATTGTACAAAGGCAAAGGAGATAAGAGTGAGCGCTTAAATTGCAGAGGTATAAGTTTGTTGAGTATTCCTGGGAAATTATATGGGAGGGTATTGATTAAGAGGGTAAAGGCATGTACAGAGCATCAGATTGGGGAAGAGCAGTGTGGTTTCAGAAGTGGTAGAGGATGTGTGGATCAGGTGTTTGCTTTGAAGAATGTATGTGAGAAATGCTTAGAAAAGCAAATGGATTTGTATGTAGCATTTATGGATCTGGAGAAGGCATACGATAGAGTTGATAGACATGCTCTGTGGAAGGTATTAAGAATATATAGTGTGGGAGACAAGTTGTTAGAAGCAGTGAAAAGTTTTTATCGAGGATGTAAGGCATGTGTACGTGTAGGAAGAGAGGAAAGTGATTGGATCTCAGTGAATGTAGGTTTGCGGCAGGGGTGTGTGTCTCCATGGTTGTTTAATTTGTTTATGGATGGGGTTGTTAGGGAGGTGAATGCAAGAGTTTTGGAAAGAGGGGCAAGTATGAAGTCTGTTGTGGATGAGAGAGCTTGGGAAGTGAGTCAGTTGTTGTTCGCTGACGATACAGCGCTGGTGGCTGATTCATGTGAGAAACTGCAGAAGCTAGTGACTGAGTTTAGTAAAGTGTGTGAAAGAAGAAAGCTGAGGGTAATAAATGTAAATAAGAGTAAGGTTATTAGGTACAGTAGGGTTGAGGGTCAAGTCGATTGGGAGGTAAGTTTGAATGGAGAAAAACTGGTAGAAGTGAAGTGTTTTAGATATCTGGGAGTGGATTTGGCAGTAGATAGAACCATGGAAGTGGAAGTGACTCATAGGGTGGGGGAGGAGCGAAAATTCTGGAAGCCTTGAAGAATGTGTGGAAGTCGAGAACATTATCTCGGAAAGCAAAAATGGGTATATTTGAAGGAATAGTGGTTCCAACAATGTTATATGGTTGCGAGGCGTGGGCTATGGATAGAGATGTGCGCAGGAGGGTGGATGTGTTGGAAATGAGATGTTTGAGGACAATATGTGGTGTGAGGTGGTTTGATCGAGTAAGTAATAATAGGGTAAGAGAGAGGTGTGGTAATAAAAAGAGTGTGGTTGAGAGATCAGAAGAGGGTTTTGAAATGGTTTGGTCACATGGAGAGAATGAGTGAGGACAGATTGACCAAGAGGATATATGTGTCAGAGGTGGAGGGAACGAGAAGTGGAAGACCAAATTGGAGGTGGAAAGATGGAGTGAAAAAGATTTTGAGTGATCGGGGCCTGAACATGCAAGAGGGTGAAAGGTGTGCAAGGAATAGAGTGAATTGGAACGATGTGGTATACCGGGGTCAACGTGCTGTCAATTGATTGAACCAGGGCATGTGAAGCGTCTGGGGTAAACCATGGAAATTTCTGTGAGGCCTGGATGTGGAAAGGGAGCTGTGGTTTCGGTGCATTATTACATGACAGGTAGAGACTGAGTGTGAAAGAATGTGGCCTTTGTTGTCTTTTCCTAGTGCTACTTTGCACACATGCGGGGGGAGGGGGTTGTTATTTCATGTGTGGCAAGGTGGCGATGGGAATGAATAAAGGCAGAAAGTATGAATTTATGTACATGTGTATATATGTATATGTCTGTGTGTGTATATATATGTATACGTTGAGATGTATAGGTATGTATATTTGCGTGCATGGACGTGTATGTATATACATGTGTATGTGGGTGGGTTGGGCCATTCTTTCGTCTGTTTCCTTCACTACCTCGCTAATGTGAGAGACAGCAATAAAGCAAAATAAATAAATGAATAAATGAATATATATTTATTTGCTTTGAAGAATGTATGTGAGAAATATTTAGAAAAGCAAATGGATTTGTATGTAGCATTTATGGATCTGGAGAAGGCATATGATAGAGTTGATAGAGAAGGTCTGTGGAAGGTATTAAGAGTATATGGTGTGGGAGGCAAGTTGTTAGAAGCAGTGAAAAGTTTTTATCGAGAATGTAAGGCATGTGTACGTGTAGGAAGAGAGGAAAGTGATTGGTTCTCAGTAAATGTAGGTTTGCAGCAGGGGTGTGTGATGTCTCCATGGTTGTTTAATTTGTCTATGGATGGGGTTGTTATGGAGGTAAATGCAAGAGTTTTGGAAAGAGGGGCAAGTATGCAGTCTGTTGGGGATGAGAGAGCTTGGGAAGTGAGTCAGTTGTTGTTCGCTGATGATACAGCGCTGGTGGCTGATTCATGTAAGAAACTGCAGAAGCTGGTGACTGAGTTTGGTAAAGTGTGTGAAAGAAGAAAGTTGAGAGTAAATGTGAATAAGAGCAAGGTTATTAGGTACAGTAGGGTTGAGGGTCAAGTCAATTGGGAGGCAAGTTTGAACGGAGAAAAACTGGAGGAAGTGAAGTGTTTTAGATATCTGGGAGTGGATTTGGCAGCGGATGGAACCATGGAAGTGAAAGTGAGTCATAGGGTGGGGGAGGGGGCGAAAATCCTGGGAGCCTTGAAGAATGTTTGGAAGTCGAGAACATTATCTCAGAAAGCAAAAATGGGTATGTTTGAAGGAATAGTGGTTCCAACAATGTTGTATGGTTGCAAGCGTGGGCTATGGATAGAGTTGTGCGGAGGAGGGTGGATGTGCTGGAAATGAGATGTTTGAGGACAATATGTGGTGTGAGGTGGTCTGATCGAGTAAGTAATGTAAGGGAAAGAGAGATGTGTGGAAATAAAAAGAGCGTGATTGAAAGAGCAGACGAGGGTGTTTTGAAATGGTTTGGTCACATGGAGAGAATGAGTGAGGAAAGATTGACCAAGAGGATATATGTGTCGGAGGTAGAGGGAACGAGAGGTGGGAGACCAAATTGGAGGTGGAAAGATGGAGTGAAAAAGATTTTGAGTGATCGGGGCCTAAACATGCAGGAGGGTGAAAGGTGGGCAAGAAATAGAGTGAATTGGATCGATGTGGTATACCGGGGTCGACGTGTTGTCAATGGATTGAATCTGGGCATGTGAAGCGTCTGGGGTAAACCATGGAAAGTTCTGTGGGGCCTGGATGTGGAAGGGGAGCAGTGGTTTCGGGCATTATTACATGACAGCTAGAGACTGAGTGTGAACGAATGGGACCTTTGTTGTCTTTTCCTAGCGCTACCTCGCACACATGAGGGGGTAGGGGGATGTTATTCCATGTTTGGCGAGGTGGCGATGGGAATAAATAAAGGCAGACAGTATGAATTATGTACATGTGTATATATGTACATGTCTGTGTGTGTATATATATGTGTACATTGAGATGTATAGGTATGTATATTTGCGTGTGTGGACGTGCATGTATATAAATGGGTATGGGGGTGGGTTGGACCATTTTCTTTCGTCTGTTTCCTTGCGCTACCTCGCAAACGCGGGAGATGGCGACACAGCAAAATAGATAAATATTAATATATATATATGTGTGTGTGTGTGTGTGTGTGTGTGTGTGTGTGTGTATACGAGAGGATGGGCCACTTCGTCTGTTTCTTGGCGCTACCTCACTGACACAGGAAAAGGCGATCAAGTATAATATAATACATACATACAAACATACATACATACATCTTTCTTTCTTTCATACCATTCGCCATTCCTGCGTTAGCGAGGTAGCGTTAAGAACAGAGGATTGGACCTTTGAGGGAATATCCTCACCTGGCCCCCTTCTCTGTTCCTTCTTTTGGAAAATTAAAAAAAAAACAAAAGGGGAGGATTTCCAGCCCCCCGCTCCCTTCCCTTTTAGTCGCCTTCTGCGACATGCAGGGAATACGTGGGAAGTATTCTTTCTCCCCTATCCCCAGGGATATACATATATATACATATATATACATGTAAATATTCATACTTGCTTGCTATCATCCATTCTCGATGCCACTCTGCCCCAGAGGAAACAATACAAAAGCATGAAAGGAAAGAAAAATATGAGAACATATACATTCTCCTCTTCTCCCCACAACTCATCACTGCCCCCCTGGTTCAGTCCATTGACATATTTCATATCTTCTACATGTACAGTATAAGATTATCTAGCACTGAAGAGATTGTGCTTAAGATGGCAACAAACTTGAATGACTCAAAATGAGGAGGAACAAAAACCTTGGTAAAGGCTTTCAAACAAAAGTGAATTTACCCATCAACAATTCCTTACTTCATTTTCTTTTGATGCGAGGTACCTCGAAGGTGTTGCTTCATTGGAGTTTCTCCAGTGCAGGTTAACTGGCAAATGTTACACAAAAGGTGACTCTGGTCAGCTCCTAATGGATGTATTACAATACCACTGTTTATAGCAGATTGTAATAGGTCTGAAAGCAACACATATGTAGATAATTAGTCATACATGTCGGTAATGAGAAATTTTGAGTTTTGTCTTTACTTCATATTTTCAATATCAATTGCTTTCTTAAGAAATACTACAGCAAAAGCACTTTCCAAGTTACCTCACTCCCACACCGGTTAATGGCTACAGAATCTGGTAACTATTAAGGAGCGTAAGGTAAGTTACATATGCAACAATCAACATTTACAACATGATGTACCATCTGAGTTTGTAGGTGGAGCTGGCAGCACTGCAAATGATGAGTTGGAACTGGAGTGGTAAGAATCACTTTCAAGAGGTTTTGCCCTTTCAGTGGCTCTGTCTGATAAAGAGTTCATTCTCCTGGGGAAAGATATAAGCTGTAACGGGAAATCATATTTCATTTCAATAATTCAGTTTTTCATTATTCCCTTCCCAAATTCAAAAGGTATATCAGGTACATACAGCCTGTAAACTCACGTTGTAGAAGAAAGATCACATGCGTATGAATTAATTTCAGGCCTTGCCATTGGACTTCCTCTGTCTGAAGTATTCAATATTCTGTGGAAGGAGATAAGGTCTTATAGGACATCAAATTTCTTTTCAGCAATACTTAATTTATCTATGTATTACCATTAGTCTATTCCCAATTTCATGGGGTGGATAAGGTGTATACTCACTACTTATTCCAAATTCACACATGGAAACTCAATCCATGTCCAGTGTGCTTAGAGAGATGATTTTCCATATTCACAAAAGAGTTCCTAAATTTCATAATTGTACACATTAAATTGCTTTGCCAAATAAGACCACCATTTCCATCAATACCACCTTGGTATACAAAATGCTTTCACTGCATGTAAATCCCAATCATTCATCTGTTATCTCAATCTGAAACATCACTGGCCCTAATCAAGTCTCTTAATACATCTATTGATCTCTTCCAAAGTCTACCTCTCCTTCTACTTACTACAACACTTCAAAGAACATTTCATAACAGGGACATTCAAGTCTAACAGCACAAACTTTTAGAACAGTATTAATGTCTTGCACCTGCGAGTTTTGAAAAAACAAAAAATAATCTACCGTACATAATTTTCTCCTTCACAAGATATTGTAAGGTTTTCAAGTCATGCTACATTATATAATGATGCCAAAGCACAACAGTTTTTATTCATATCCTTCAAGCACTGGCAAAATAATTTCCAATTTCTATCCTATACATTGGTGGTGACCATGTAAAACAAGTGTTTGTAATCTAATATTCACTCTCATCAGATATTGCTTCCTGTGTATCTAGAGAAAATTAATGAGGAAGAATGTCACACACCTAAACATGTGTTTAGTGTTCATGGAGCTGACTAAAAAGTTTGGAAAAGAAAGCCAAGCAGGATGTTCATTAGCAAGGAGGAAAAAGACTGCTTCAGGGTTTAAGATTGACAGATAGCTTGAAACTTCTACTTAGAGGATTGCTAGTGCTTCATGCAGATAATCTCAGGGATATGATGGGCTATAAAGTAAGCGTTACCTTTGTGAGGGGAAAGAAAAAAATCATTGCATCCTATTCCACACTATCAGCTCCAAGAGCCTTTATCACCATGTTTTTTGAGTATCCCTTAAAAAAAAATCTGGCAGCAGTAGCTGTTGAATCAAAGAATTCATGATGTAACAAAAACAAGCCTATTAGACATATTTCTACCTTCCATTAATTCCACTATATTCCATCCATCTCCAGCAGCACCTCAAAGTCTTACCTTTTTCATAAAGTAATATCAAATTTTGTCAGCATTACCTGTGATATGGCTAGAATTGCTGAAACAAAAATTTAGAGGGTAACAAACAAACCTAGTTCATCCCCATTTATCTCCAAGCAACACTCACTCAACCCCTTCCAAATCAAGCAACACCAAAATCCCTTACCACAGCCATTTTCATTAAGTTTAAATAATGTCATTATGAATCAAGATATACTAGCAGTGAGCTGTTTTAGGTATAGTCCATGCATTAGAGTTAGACTGGGAAAATGTCTAATCAGGAAAGTAATATCCAGGAGTGTGACCCCCAAAAGAAACAAGCCCACATGGTATAAACTATTTTGACTAACCTATTATCTGCAGTACATCTTATGTGACAATACCATCCAAAAAATTTTCATCAGTAAACCTTTCTAACAATAACTCTGTACCATAACTGATATCTTTATACCATGAGTGAGATCTTCATACCATAACTTTTTCATATCTTCATTCTTTATTCACTAAATACACCCAATCCTGACTAGGCTGGTATTACGACAGTTCATGCATTCTTGATTTGATTTCTTATTGTGTGCTTACCTAATTTACTCCATATTGTAAAAACATATTCAAAACCTAAAATTCACGTGGCCAATTGGACTGGTGCATTAAACAGTTGCTAATGCCAAGTTAGACTCTTTATATCATTTATTTTCTACTTTATCATTCTGAATATGCTGGTGACTTTTAATTCAAGCATTAGGTAAGTTCTTAATTACTGAAGAGCTGTGGAAAAGAACGTATGAAAATATAAATTACTATAACATTCTATCGATTACATGTTGAAAGTTTTGAACTAAAGATGATTATCAATGCTCAACAAGTTTCACTTACTTTACCTATTTTCTCCTAAAATTGCAAGTAAGCTGAAGACACATCATTCCATAAATGGCCAGCCTTGGAAATTTTGGGGTACCCAGAACCAGTATTTAAAAAAATTCAAAAATATTTTTGTCATTAATAACACTGAAATGTCTTTAATCCAATTATCTATGGTTTGGACATACCTATGGTTTGAAAAAACAGAATTTGGCCAACTTCAGCAAAACTTTTAAGGCTCTAAAAATTGCGTGTACCTCTAGACTCCAAATGCAACTGAAATTCGAGATAAATGCTGTAGAGTTAGTGAAACTACAGAGGCACAAGTTTGATGAGTATTCCTGGGAAACTGTATGGGAGGGTATTGACTAAAAGGGTGAAGGCATGTGCAGAGCATCAGAATGGGGAGGAGCAGTGTGGTTTCAGAAGTGACATGATCTGTGGATCAGGTGTTTGCTTTGAAGAATGTGGGTGAGAAATACTTAGTAAAACAAACCTATGGTTTGAAAAAACAGAATTTGGCCTAGTTCTGCAAAACTAAGGCTCTGAAAAATGTGTGTACCTCTAGACTCCAAATGCAACTGAAATTCGAGATAACTGCTGTAGAGTTAGTGAAACTACAGAGGCATAAGTTTGATGAGTATTCCTGGGAAATTGTATGGGATGGTATTGATTGAAAGGGTGAAGGCATGTGCAGAGCATCATAATGGGGAGGAGCAGTGTGGTTTCAGAAGTGGCAGAAGATGTGAGGATAAGGTGTTTGCTTTGAAGCATGTGGGTGAGAAACACTTAGAAAAAAAACCTATAGTTTGAAAAAACAGAGTTTGGCCTACTTCTGCAAAACTTTTAAGGCTCTGAAAAATGCGTGTACCTCTAGACTCCAAATGCAACTGAAATTCAAGATAACTGCTGTAGAGTTACTGAAACTACAAAAGGCATAAGTTTGTTGAGTATTCCTGGGAAATTGCATGGGAGGGTATTGACTGAAAAGGTGAAGGCATGTGCAGAGCATCAGAATGGGGAGGAGCAGTGTGGTTTCAGAAGTGGCAGAAGATGTGTGGATCAGGTGTTTGCTTTGAAGAATGTAGGTGAGAAATACTTAGAAAAACAGATGGCTTTGTATGTAGCATTTATGGATCTGGAGAAGGCATATAAGAGGGTTCATAGAAATGCTATGTGGAAGGTCTTAAGAGTATATGGTGTGGGAAGTAAGCTGCTAGAAGCAGTGAAAAGTTTTTACCAAGGATGTAAGGCCATGTGTACTGGTAGGAAAAGAGAGTGACTGGCTCCCAGTGAAGGTCAGTCTGCACCAGGGGTGTGTGATGTCCCCATTGTTCTTTAATTTGCTTATGGATGGGGGGGGGGGGGGGGGGGGGGGGTTAGAGAGGTAAATGCAAGAGTTTTGGCAAGATGGGGTGAGTATGTAGTCTGTTGGGGATGAGAGGGCCTGATAAGTGAGTCACTTGTTTGCCAATGATACAGCACTGGTGGCTGATTTGAGTGAGAAACTGCAGAAGGTGGTGACTGAGTTTGGAAAAGTGTGTGAAAAAAAGCTGAGTAAATGTGAATAAGACCAAGGTTATCAGGTTCAGTAGGGTTTAGGGAAGTTTGTTGGGGTGTGAGTTTGAAAGGAGGAAGTGAAGTGTTTTACATATCTGGGAGTGGAGGTCGCAGCAAATGGAACTATTCAAAAGGGAGTCATAGGGTGGGGGAGGGGGCAAAGATTCTGGGAGCGATGAAGAATGTGTGTAAAAAGAGAATGTTATCTTAGAGAGCAAAAATCAGTCTTTTTAAAGAATAGTGGTTCCAACAATATCAAAAGGTTGCGAGGCATGGGCCATGGATAGGGTTGTACAGATGAGGGTGGATGTGGTGGAAATGAAAAGTTTGAGGAAATATGTGGTGTGAGGCAGTTTGATTTAATACGTAATGAGAGGGAGAGAGATGTGTGGTTATAAAAAGAGAATGGTTGAGAGAGCAGAATAGGGTGCATTGAAATGGTTTGGGCATATGGAAAGAATGAGTGAGGAAAGATTGACAAAAAGGATATATTTTTCAGAGATGGAGAAAACAAGAAGCAGGAGACCAAGCTGAGGTGGATGGATGGAGTGAAAAAGATTTTGCGCAACTGGGGTCTGAACATGCAGAAGGGTAAGAGGCATGCAAGGAACAGAGTGAATTGGAACAATGTGGTATACCAGGGTCGACGTGCTGTCAATGGACTGAACCAGGGTATGTGAAAGTTCTGCGAGTAGGGCACTGTGGTTTCAGTGCATTACACATAACAGCTAGTGATTGAGTGTGAATGAAAGTGGCCTTTTTTTCTGTTTTCCAGGGCGCTACTTCACTGACACTGGGGGTGGCAATCCTCTTTCCTGTGAGGCAGGGTGGTGCTGGGAATGGATGAAGGTAAGCAAGTATAATTATGTACATGTATATATGTGTGTACGTGTATGTACATGTATGTATATGTGCATGCATGTATATACGTGTGTGTATGAGTGGATGGGTATTTCTTCATCTGTTTCCTGGCACTACCTTGCTGATGTGGGAAATGGCAATCAAGTAAAATAACATAAAAATATATCTTTTTTATTACTATTATACATAATCGCTTTTTCCCACATCAACGAGGTAGCACAAGGAAACAGACCAAGAATGGCCCAACCTCTCATATACCCCTATATATACATTATCATCCATACATGCCCGTTTATCATACTTACTTTGTCGCTGTGTCCCGCATTAGCAAGGTAGCGCAAGGAAACAGACAAAAGAATGGCCCAACCCACCCACATACACATGTATATACATACATGTCCACACACACACACATACATACCTACACATTTCAACATGTACATATATATATATATATATATATTTTTTTTCTTTTCAAACTATTCGCCATTTCCTGCATTAGCGAGGTAGCATTAAGAACAGAGGACTGGGCCTTTGAGGGAATATCCTCACCTGGCCCCCTTCTCCGTTCCTTCTTTTGGAAAAAAAAAAAAAAAAAAAAAAAAATATATATATATATATATATATATATATATATATATATATATATATATATTTGCTTTGAAGAATGTATGTGAGAAATACTTAGAAAAGCAAATGGATTTGTATGTAGCATTTATGGATCTGGAGAAGGCATATGATAGAGTTGATAGAGATGCTCTGTGGAAGGTATTAAGAATATATGGTGTGGGAGGCAAGTTGTTAGAAGCAGTGAAAAGTTTTTATCGAGGATGTAAGGCATGTGTACGTGTAGGAAGAGAGGAAAGTGATTGGTTCTCAGTGAATGTAGGTTTGCGGCAGGGGTGTGTGATGTCTCCATGGTTGTTTAATTTGTTTATGGATGGGGTTGTAAGGGAGGTAAATGCAAGAGTCCTGGAAAGAGGGGCAAGTATGAAGTCTGTTGGGGATGAGAGAGCTTGGGAAGTGAGTCAGTTGTTGTTCGCTGATGATACAGCGCTGGTGGCTGATTCATGTGAGAAACTGCAGAAGCTGGTGACTGAGTTTGGTAAAGTGTGTGGAAGAAGAAAGTTGAGAGTAAATGTGAATAAGAGCAAGGTTATTAGGTACAGTAGGGTTGAGGGTCAAGTCAATTGGGAGGTGAGTTTGAATGGAGAAAAACTGGAGGAAGTGAAGTGTTTTAGATATCTGGGAGTGGATCTGTCAGCGGATGGAACCATGGAAGCGGAAGTGGATCATAGGGTGGGGGAGGGGGCGAAAATTTTGGGAGCCTTGAAAAATGTGTGGAAGTCGAGAACACTATCTCGAAAAGCAAAAATGGGTATGTTTGAGGGAATAGTGGTTCCAACAATGTTGTATGGTTGCGAGGCGTGGGCTATGGATAGAGATGTGCGCAGGAGGATGGATGTGCTGGAAATGAGATGTTTGAGGACAATGTGTGGTGTGAGGTGGTTTGATCGAGTAAGTAACGTAAGGGTAAGAGAGATGTGTGGAAATAAAAAGAGCGTGGTTGAGAGAGCAGAAGAGGGTGTTTTGAAATGGTTTGGGCACATGGAGAGAATGAGTGAGGAGAGATTGACCAAGAGGATATATGTGTCGGAGGTGGAGGGAACGAGGAGAAGAGGGAGACCAAATTGGAGGTGGAAAGATGGAGTGAAAAAGATTTTGTGTGATCGGGGCCTGAACATGCAGGAGGGTGAAAGGAGGGCAAGAAATAGAGTGAATTGGAGTCATGTGGTATACAGGGGTTGACGTGCTGTCAGTGGATTGAAGCAAGGCATGTGAAGCGTCTGGGGTAAACCATGGAAAGCTGTGTAGGTATGTATATTTGCGTGTGTGGACGTGTGTATGTACATGTGTATGGGGGGGGGGGGCCATTTCTTTCGTCTGTTTCCTTGCGCTACCTCGCAAACGCGGGAGACAGCGACAAAGTATAAAAAAAAAAAAAAAAAAAAAACATACACAGACATACACATATATACAAATGTACATATTCTTACTTTCTGCCTCCATCCATTCCCGTTGCCACCCCGCCACAAAGGAAATAGCATCCCTCACCCCCTCCAGCGAGGTAACGTCAGGAAAAGACAAAAAGGCCACATTCGTTCACACAGTCTCTCACTGTCATGTGTAATGCACCGAAACCACAGCTTCATTTCCACATCCAGGTCCCATAGACCTTTCCATAGTTTATCCCAGATATTTCACATGCCCTGGTTCAGTCTACTGACATGTTCAATACTTGTACAGTATAAGATTATCTAGCACTGAAGCAATTGTCTTTATGATGAAAACAAACTGACTCAAAATGAGGAGGAAGAAAAGCCTTTGTAGAGACTTTCTAACAAAACTGCATTTACCCATTAACAATTCCTTACTTCATTTTCTTTTGATGCGAGGCACCTCGAAGGTGTTGCTTCATTGGAGTTTCTCCAGTGCAGGTTAACTGGCATATGTTACACAAAAGGTGACTCTGGTCAACTCCTAATGGATGTGATACAATATCACTGTCTATAGCAGATTGTAATAGGTCTGAAAGTAACAAACATATGTCAGTAATTAGTCATTTCGAGTTTTGTCTTTACTTCATTAATTCATACCAATTACATTCTTAAGAAATGCTCCAGCAAAAGCATTCTCCAAATTACCTCACTCCTACATTGGCTGATGGCTACTGGATCTGGTAACTATTAAGGATCTGGGAATAGGGGAGAAAGAACACTTCCCACGCATTCCTCATGTGTTGTAGAAGGCGAATAAAGGGGACAGGAGCAGGGGGCTACAAACCCTCCCCTCCTTGTATTCTAACTTTCTAAAAGGGGAAACAGAAGAAGGAGTCATGCGGGGAGTGCTCATCCTCCTCAAAGGCTCAGACTGGGGTGTTTAAATGTGTGTGGATGTAACCAAGATGAGAAAAAAGGAGAGATAGGTAGTATGTTTGAGGAAAGGAACCTGGATGTTTTGGCTCTGAGGGAAACAAAGCTCAAGGGTAGAGGGGAAGAATGGTTTGGGAATGTTTTGGGAATAAAGTCAGGGGTTGATGCGAGGACAAGAGCAAGGGAAGGAGTAGCACTACTCCTGAAACAGGAGTGGTGGGAGTATGTGATAGAAAGTAAGAAAGTAAATTCTAGATTGATAAGGGTAAAACTGAAAGTGGATGGAGAGAGATGGGTGATTATTGGTGCATATGCACCTGGGCATGAAAAGAAAGATCATGAGAGGCAAGTGTGTTTTAGGAGCAGCTGAGTGAGTGTGTTGGCAGTTTTGACGCACGAAACCGGGTTATAGTGATGGGTGATTTGAATGCAAAGGTGAATAATGTGGCAGCTGAGGGAATAATTGGTGTACATTGGGTCTTCAGTGTTGTAAATGGAAATGGTGAAGAGCTTGTAGATTTGTGTGCTGAAAAAGGACTGGTGATTGGGAATACCTGGTTTAAAAAGAGAGATATACATAAGTATACATATGTAAGTAGGAGAGATGGTCAGAGAGCGTTACTGGATTATGTGTTAATTGATAGGCGCATGAAAGAGAGACTTTTGGATGTTAATGTGCTGAGACGTGCAACTGGAGGGATGTCTGATCATTATATTGTGGAGGCGAAGGTGAAGGTTTGTAGAGGTTTTCAGAAAAGAAGAGAGAATGTTGGGGCGAAGAGAGTGGTAAGAGTAAGTGAGCTTGGGAATAAGACTTGTGTGAGGAAGTACCAGTAGAAACTGAGTGCAGAATGGAAAAAAAGCAAAGGATATAAGGGGAGTGGGTGAGGAATGGGATGTATTTAGGGAAGAAGTGATGGCTTGCGCAAAAGATGCTTGTGGCATGAGAAGCGTGGGAGGTGAGCAGATTAGAAAGGGTAGTGAGTGGTGGGATGAAGTAAGATTATTAGTGAAACAGAAGAGTTTTGCAGGGAAACAGTGCAAATGACTAGGAGATGTATAAAAGAAAGAGGCAGGAGGTCAAGAGAAAGGTGCAAGAGGTGAAAAAGAGGGCAAATGAGAGTTGGGGTGAGTGAGTATCATTAAATTTTAGGGAATATAAAAAGATGTTTTGGAAGGAGGTAAATAAAGTGCGTAAGACATGGGAACAAATGGAAACATCAGTGAAGGGGGCTAATAGGGAGGTAATAACAAGTAGTGGTTACGTGAGGAGATGGAGTGAGTATTTTAAAGGTTTGTTGAATGTGCTAGATGATAAGAGTGGCAGATATAGGGTATTTTGATCAAGGTGGAGTGCAAAGTTAGAGGGTTAGGGAGAATGATTTGGTAAACAGAGAGGGGGCTGTAAAAGCTTTGCGGAAGATGAAAGCCGGCAAGGCAGCAGGTTTGGATGGTATTGCAGTGGAATTTATCAAAAAAGGGGGGTGGTTGACTGTGCTGTTGACTGGTTGATAAGGATATTTAATGTTTGTATGACTCATGGCGAGGTGCCTGAGCAGTGGCGGAATGCATGCATAGTGCCATTGTACAAAGGAAAAGGGAATAAGTTTGTTGAGTATTCCAGGGAAATTATATGGGAGGGTATTGATTGAGAGGGTGAAAGCATGTACAGAGCATCAGATTGGGGAAGAGCAGTGCGGTTTCAGAAGTGGTAGAGGATGTGTGGATCAGGTGTTTGCTTTGAAGAATGTATATGAGAAATAATTTGAAAAGCAAATAGATTTGTATGTAGCATTTATGGATCTGGAGAAGGCATATGATAGAGTTGATAGAGAAGTTCAGTCGAAGGTATAAAGAATATATGGTGTGGGAGGAAAGTTGCTAGAAGTAGTGAAAAGTTTTTATCAAGGATGTAAGACATATGTACAAGTAGGGAGAGAGGAAAGTGATTGGTTCTCAGTGAATGTCAGTTTGCGGCAGGGGTGCGTGATGTCTCCATGGTTGTTTAATTTGTTTATGGATGGGGTTGTTAGGGAGGTGAATGCAAGAGTTTTGGAGAGAGGGGCAAGTATGCAGTCTGTTGTGGATGAGAGGGCTTGGGAAGTGAGTGAGTTGTTGTTCGCTGATGATGCAGTGCTGGTGGCTGATTCAGGTGAGAAACTGCAGAAGCTGGTGACTGAGTCTTATGAAGTTTGTGAAAGAAGAAAGCTAACAGTAAATGTGAATAAGAGCAAGGTTATTAGGTACAGTACGGTTGAGGGACAAGTCAATTGGAAGGTAAGTATGAAGGGAGAAAAATTGGAGGCAGTGAAGTGTTTTAGATATCTGGGAGTGGATTTGGCAGCGGATGGAACCATGGAAGCGGAAGTGAGTCACAGGGAGGGGGAGGGGGCAAGCGTTGAAAAATGTGTGGAAGGGGAGAACATTATCTCAGAAAGCAAAAATGGGTATGTTTGAAGGAATAGTGGTTCCAACAATGTTATATGGTTGCAAGGCATGGGCTATAGATGGAGTTGTACAGAGGAGGGTGGATGTGTTGGAAATGAGATGTTTGAGGACAATATGTGGTGTGAGGTGGTTTGATCGAGTAAGTAATGAAAGGGTAAGAGAGATGTGTGGTAATAAAAAGAGTGTGGTTGAGAGAGCAGAAGAGGGTGTTTTGAAATGGTTTGGTAACATGAAGAGAATAAGTGAGGAAAGATTGACAAAGAGGATATATATGTCAGAGATGGAGGGAATGAGGAGAAGTGGAAGACCAAATTGGAGGTGGAAAGTTGGAGTGAAAAAGTTTTTGAGCGATCAGGGCCTGAACATGCAGGAGGGTGAAAGGCATGTAAGGAAAAGAGTAAATTGGAACAATATGGTATACGGGGGTCGATGTGCTGTCCATGGATTGAACCAGCGCATGTGAAACATCTAGGGTAAACCAAAGAAAGTTTTGTGAGGCCTGGATGTGGAAAGGGAGCTGTGGTTTCAGTGCATTATACATGACAGCTGGAGACTGAGTGTGATCGAATGTGGCCTTTGTTGTCTTTTCCTAGCGCTACCTCACGCGCACATGCGGGGGTAGGGGTTGTCATTTCATGTGTGGCGGGATGGCAATGGGAATGAATAAAGGCAGCAAGTATGAATTATGTACATGTGTATATATGCATATGTCTGTGTATGTATACATTGAAATGTATAGGTATGTATATGTTCGTGTGTGGACGCGTATGCATATACCTGTGTATGTGGGTGGGTTGGGCCATTCTTTCGTCTGTTTCCTTGCACTACCTCGCTAACGCGGGAGAGAACAACAAAGTATAATAATAAATAACGTAAGTTACATACATAACAACCAACATTTACAAGATGATTTACCATCTGAGTTTGTAGGTGGAGCTGGCAGCACTGTAAATGATGAGTTAGAACTGGAGCAGTAAGAATCACTTTCAAGAGGCTTTGCCCTATCAGTGGCTCTGTCTGACAAAGAGTTCATTCTCCTGGGGAAAGATATAAGCTGTAACAGGAAATTATATTTCATTTCAATAATTCAGTTTTTCATTAGTCCTTTCCCAATTTCAAAAGGTAATTCAGGTACATACAAAATGTAAACTCACGTTGTAGAAGAAAGATTTGAATCACATGCATATGAATTATTTTCAGGCCTTGCCACTGGAGTTGTTCTGTCTGAAGTATTCAATCTTCTGTGGGAAAAGATATGGTTTTATAGGACATTAAATGTGCTTTCAGCTTTACTGTAATTTTCTATGTATTACCTTTGGACCATTCCCAATTTCATGGGGTGGGTAAGGTGTATATTTATTACTTTCTCCAAACTGACACATGAAAACTCTTAATCCATGTCCAGTGTGCTTAAGAGAGATGATCTTCCATATTTACAAAAAAAGCTTCTAAGTTTCATAATTTTACGCATTACATTGCTTTGCTAAATAAGACCATCATTTCCATCCATACCACCTTTGTGCACAAAATGCTTTCACTGCAAGTAATCCCCAATCATTCATCTGTTATCTCAATTTGAAACATCATTGGCCCTAATCAAATCTCTTAATACATCTATTTGTCTCTTCCAAAGTCTACTACTCCTTTCACCTGCTGCTAAGGAGCTCCATATAACACTTCATAGAGCAACATTTCACAACAGGGACATTCAAATCTAACAGTACAAACTTTTAGAACAGTATTAATGTTTTGTATCTGTGACAGTTTTGAAAAAACAAAAAATACTCGTCACATCATAATGTAAGGTTTTCAAGTCATGTTACATTATATAATGATGTCAAAGGAAAATAATCTTTATTCATATCCTTTAAGCACTGGCAGAATAATTTTCAATTTCTATTCTACCCATCAGCGGTGGCAATGTAAAACAAGTGTTTACAATCTAACACTCACTCTCATCAGGTATTACTTTATGAGTATTTAGAGAAAATTACTGACAATGCAAAACAAGTGTTTGTAATCTAACACTCACTCTCATCAGGCATCACTTCATGAGTATTTAGAGAAAATCATTGAGGAAGAATGTCACACACCTAAACATGTGTTCAGTGTTGATGGGACTGGCTTAAAATTTTGGAAAAGAAAGCCAAGCAGTATGTTCATTAACAAGGAGGAAAAAGACAGTTTTAGGGTTTAAGACTGACAAAGGTTGCTTGAAACTTATAACTAGAGAATTGCTAATACTGACTTAAAATGGAAATAAACCCTTGTTAGTGCTTCATGCAGATAATCTCAGGTATATAATGGGCTATATAATAAGCATTACCTTGAGAGAGAGAGAGAGAGAGAGAGAGAGAGAGAGAGAGAGAGAGAGAGAGAGAGAGAGAGACAGAGAGAGAGACTGAGAGAGAGACAGAGAGAGAGACAGAGAGAGAGACAGACAGAGACAGAGACAGACAGAGACAGAGACAGACAGAGACAGAGACAGACAGAGACAGAGACTGACAGAGACAGAGACAGACAGAGACAGAGACAGACAGAGACAGAGACAGACAGAGACAGAAACATACAGAGACAGAGACAGAAACATACAGAGACAGAGACAGACAGAGACAGAGACAGACAGAGACAGAGACAGACAGAGACAGAGACAGACAGAGACAGAGACAGACAGAGACAGAGACAGACAGAGACAGACAGAGACAGACAGAGACACAGACAGACACAGACAGAAACAGACACAGACAGACACAGACAGAGACAGACAGAGACAGACAGACACAGACAGAGACAGACACAGACAGAGACAGACACAGACAGACACAGACAGAGACAGACACAGAGTCATTGCACACGGTATAAACCATTCTAACTACCCATCTGCAGTACATTTTATGTGAATACCATCCAAAAAGATTCTCATCAAAAAGCCTTTCAACAATAACTCTATACTATAACTGATAATTCTATACTATGACTGACATCTTCATACCACAACCTACTCATATCTTCATTTTTTATTCAATAAATACACCCAATTCTGACTAGGCTGGTATTAATGACAGTCCATGCATTCTTAATTTGATCTTATTTTGTGCTTACCTAATTTACCCCATATTGTAAAAATATATGCTGCACTGGTGGCTGATTCAAGTGAGAAACTGCAGAAGTTGGTGACTAAGTTTGTATAAGTGTGTGAAAGGGGAAAGTTCCAGGTAAATGTGAATAAGAGCATGGTTATTAGGGCGTGGATTTAACAGTGATTGGAACCATGGAAGCAGAAATGAGATATATGGTGGAAGAGGTGGTGAAGGTTCTGGGAGTGATGAAGAATGTGTGGAAGGAATAAATGTGATCTCGGAAAGCAAAAATGGGTAAGTCTGAAGGAATAGTAGTTCCAACAATGCCATATGGCTACAAGGAATGGCCTATAGATATGGTTGTACGGAGGAAGGTTGATGTGTTGGAAATTAAATGTTTGAGGACAATAAGTGGTGTGAGGTGGTTTGATCGAGTAAATAATGAAAGAGTAAGAGAGATGTGTGGAAATTAAAAGAGTGTGGTTGAGAGAGCAGAAGGTGTGTTAAATGGTTTGGACATATGGAGAGAATGAGTGAGGAAAGGTTGACAAAGAGCTTATATGTGTCAGAGGTGGGGGAACTAGGAGAAGCGGGAGACCAAATTGGAGGTGGAAGGATGGAGTGAAAAAGATTTTGAGCCATAGGGGCCTGAACATTAAGGAAGGTGAAAGGCATGCAAGAAATAGAGTAAATAGGAACAATGTGGTATACTGGAATTGACGTGCTGTCAATGAACTGAACTTGGGCATGTGAAACTTCTGAGAAAAATCATGGAAAGGTCTGTGGAGCCTGGATGTGGATAGGAGGCTGTGGTTTCAGTGCATTACACATGACAGCTAAAGACTGAGCATGAACAAATGTGGCCTTTTTTGTCTGCTTTTCTGGCGCTACCTCGCTGAGGCAGGGGGTAGCGATGCTGTTTCCTGTGGGGTGGGATAGTGCCAGGAATGAATATGTATGTGTGTAAAGGCATATGCAGAGCATCAGATTGGGGAACAGCAGTGTGGTTTCAGAAGTGGTAGAAGATGTGTGGATCAGGTGTTCGCTTCAAAGAACGTGTGCAAGAAATACTCAGAAAAACAGATGGATTTGTATGTAGTATCTATGGATCTGGAGAGGGCATATGATAAGATTAATAGAGATGCTTTCTGGAAGGTTCTAAGAGTATATGGTGTGGGAGGAAAGTTGCTAGAAGCAGTGAAAACATTTTACCAAGGATGTAAGGCATGTGTACGAGTAGGAAGAAAGGAAAGTGACTGGTTCCCAGTGAATGTCTATTTGCAGCAGGGGTGCATGATGTCTCCATGGTTGTTTAATTTGTTTATGGATGGGGTGGTTAGGGAGGTGAATGCAAGAGTTTTGGAGAGAGGGGCAAGTATGCAGTCTGTTATGTGTCAGAGGAGGAGGGAGCAAGGAGAAGCAGACCCAGTCGGAGGTGGATGGATGGAGTGAAAAAGATTTTGAGCGACAGGGGCCAGAGCATACAGGAGGGTAAAAGGCGAGCAAAGAATAGAGCGCATTGGAACAATGTGGTACACTGGGGTCAACGTGCTGTCAAGGGATTGAACCAGGTCATGTGAAGTGTCTGGGGTAAAACATGGAAAGGTCTGTGAGGCCTGGATGTGGAAAGGGAGCTATGGTTTCGGTGCATTACACGACAGCTAGAGCCTGAGTGTAAACGAATGTGGCATTTTTGTCTTTTCCTGGCACTACCTCGCTGGGTGTGTGTGTGTGTGTGTGTGTGTGTGTGTGTGTGTGTGTGTGTGTGTGTGTGTGTGTGTGTATGTGTGTGTGTGTGCTGTTTCCTGTGTAGTGGGGTGGTGATGGGAATATATGAAGGCAGAAAGTACAAATATGTACATGTGTATGTATATATCTGTGTATGTATATGTATGTATGTTTAAATGCATATGTGCGTGTATGGGCGATTATGTATATTTATACGTATATGAGTGACTGGCCCATTTTTCATCTGTTTCCTTGCACTACCTCGCTGATGTGGGAAACAACTATTAAGTGTAATAATATAATAATAAAAAAAATGTATATGTCTGTTTATGTGTATGTATATGTATGCAAATGTGTATATCTTGATATGTATATCTATGTATATGTGTGTGTATGGACATTTATGTATATATGTATGTATCTGTGGATAGGACATTCTTCATTTGTTTCCTGGCACTACCTTGCTAGCACAAGAAACAGTGATCAAGTACAACAAATATACGAATCGATTAATGGGTTTTTTCAATTAAACTGAAAAACAATATCTTATGAAAAAAGTGATAAAAATCTGAGGATACTCAAGGAGAAATAAGCTTCTGCTGAGGCTGCTCTCACACCAAATGAGTTGAGTGGAGTTGAGTCATGACTATACATGATATGCCATTTAAGCACAAAATGTTTTTACGTAATTTTGCAAAAATTATTCACACCAGGGAAGTCGAGTCAAGTCATGCACAATCAAGTCACGAATACAGCTGGACCCATCTTTTTTTATCAGTAATTGGCTGTCAGTTGTGGTGGAAGCCTCACAATGCAGCTGGAGGAAATGATGGACCTTGTTCAGGAGCACCCTGCACTCTCTGATCATAGTAATTGGAGACAACAAAATCATGAAGGTATCTCAGCACTGAGGAAAGAGGTTGCAGCTGAACTGATTTCAAAAGATAAACCAATGAAATTATTAATAATCAACAGCCACATAATTCATGTGAGTTTACTCACTCTTTACTACACTAACCATACATTTACATAAACAAAGTCAAATAAGGTGCAAGTGTGCAATCTGTTCGGGATGAAAGCACCTGGAAGTGAGTCATTTGTTGTTTGCTGATGATACAGCAATACTGGCATACTCAAGAGAGAAACTGTAGTAGTCAGTGACTGAGTTTGGAAGAGTATGTGAAAATAGGGAGGTGAGAGTAAAAGTGAAAAAAAGCAAGATTACTAAGTTTAGTAGGGTTGAGGTACAGGTTAGTTGGGGTGTAAGTTTGAATGGAGAAAACCTGTAGGAAGTGAAGTGTGTCAGATACCTGGGTATGGACGTGGCAGTGAATGGAACAATAGAAATGGAAGTTAGTCATAGGATGGGTGAGAGGGCGAAGGTTCTGAGAGCATTGAAGAATGTGAGGAAAGAGAGATCGCTATCTGGGAGGGCAAAAATGGATATGTTTGAAGGTATAGCAGTCCAAACATTATCATATAGACACGAGGCATGGGCTACTGACAAGGCTTTGCAGAGGAAGGTGGATGTGTTCGAAATTAAATGTTTGAGGACATATGTGGTGTGACATAGTTTCATAAAATAAGTAATGACCATGGAAAAGTCAGTGGAATTTGAATGTGGATAAGAAACTAAGGTTTCAGTGCATTAAATATGACAGCTAGTGAATGGATGTGAGCAAATGTGGACTTTCTTTGTCTGTTCCTAGCACTATCTCACTAAAGCGCAAAAGAGTGATCAAGTATAAGAAAAAATCAAACAAAATTTGTCAAGAGATATCCTGATCACAAAGCTACTGATATTACTTTAGCTGCATTACTTAATTCAACAGATTAGGTAATTACATAAAAGCCTAGGATTTTTAGTAAATGGCAGCCAAATAATTCAGGAGCTTACCCACAAAGTACTATCCATACATTACATACACAAAATTACTCAAAAGTAGTACTCCTTTTCTTCCTATATGGTCAAATCCATTAGAGTCCATGTAATTTTGCATTAGAATATATGTCCATACCACCTGACATCTGACAAGATACTAACAAAAGTGACTCTTCTTGAATTTCTGCATGAATGAGAACATGTCAACATGACTTGGTCAAATGACTTTAATGATAACTTAACTGGTTTGGTGTGTGCAACCCAAGAGTGAACTACCAGGATAACAGTACATGCTGTACTGTCTGGAGTTCATGTCTCACTGAGCAGCACCTAGTTCTTTATATGGTACCACAAACCCCACTTGCTACAATGCCTCATGTATATATACCTTTGTTCCCTGTCTTCAAAGCTTATGACATTAATATACTTTCACTACAACATTTACAGTGTAGCTTTCAGTTATGTTCATTGATAAGGGTGACCCCAACAGGATTATATTCCTTACCTATCTCTAAACCTGTGTTAACACAATACATATTGGGATACAAATACATTCTTCCCAACCCATTTGTCTTACCAATACATCAAAAATAATACACAGTCATAAAGAATATCTTAAAAGCTGTTGAAATTATGTAATATTAACACAGACAGTTTGGCTCAATTATGCCCACAATGCCCTATGAATATTGTTGCAAGATATTCTATTGTAAATTATATGATTGAAACTCCAAAACCACCAAATTTTCATAACATCATGCAATGCTTCATTTCAGTTAATATTACTGCTCACTAAATTTTTCTTATGTTATACAGTTAAAGAATTGATAAACAGGTACTTCCTTTCATAAAGAAAATACAAAAATGCTCAAGTTCATAAGTTACATGTTGTAGCATTTGCACAGCATTCATCTGACCATACATACGCTCACCCACACTTTTTAGGTTAGATCTCAGCATCAAAGATATTCATCTAAAATTGTATCATAACCATGCTAAAATGAGTAAAAGGCACCTAGCATCCAGTACTGTACTGTGCCAATGACAGAAAAACAGAAAAACATACCTGGTATAAAACTGGATGCCTTAATGCATCATGATAATGGATGATGCCCTCATGATATTGTACAGCACTCTACTTTGCAAAACGATAATAAATTTACTTTTTTACAGGTAACCATTTAACTAATGAACAACATATGAGAAAATAAGTCCATAAATCATATTTAGAGTGGAGGCTTGATAAGCAGCTGGCAGATATAGGGTGTTTGGGTCGAGGTGGTGTGCAAAGTGAGAGGGTTAGGGAAAATGATTTGGTAAACAGAGAAGAGGTAGTAAAAGCTTTGCGGAAGATGAAAGCCGGCAAGGCAGCAGGTTTGGATGGTATTGCAGTGGAATTTATTAAAAAAGGGGGTGACTGTATTGTTGACTGGTTGGTAAGGTTATTTAATGTATGTATGACTCATGGTGAGGTGCCTGAGGATTGGCGGAATGCTTGCATAGTGCCATTGTACAAAGGCAAAGGGGATAAGAGTGAGTGCTCAAATTACAGAGGTATAAGTTTGTTGAGTATTCCTGGTAAATTATATGGGAGGGTATTGATTGAGAGGGTGAAGGCATGTACAGAGCATCAGATTGGGGAAGAGCAGTGTGGTTTCAGAAGTGGTAGAGGATGTGTGGATCAGGTGTTTGCTTTGAAGAATGTATGTGAGAAATACTTAGAAAAGCAAATGGATTTGTATGTAGCATTTATGGATCTGGAGAAGGCATATGATAGAGTTGATAGAGATGCTCTGTGGAAGGTATTAAGAATATATGGTGTGGGAGGAAAGTTGTTAGAAGCAGTGAAAAGTTTTTATCGAGGATGTAAGGCATGTGTACGTGTAGGAAGAGAGGAAAGTGATTGGTTCTCAGTGAATGTAGGTTTGCGGCAGGGGTGTGTGATGTCTCCATGGTTGTTTAATTTGTTTATGGATGGGGTTGTTAGGGAGGTAAATGCAAGAGTTTTGGAAAGAGGGGCAAGTATGAAGTCTGTTGGGGATGAGAGAGCTTGGGAAGTGAGTCAGTTGTTGTTCGCTGATGATACAGCGCTGGTGGCGGATTCATGTGAGAAACTGCAGAAGCTGGTGACGGAGTTTGGTAAAGTGTGTGGAAGAAGAAAGTTAAGAGTAAATGTCAATAAGAGCAAGGTTATTAGGTACAGTAGGGTTGAGGGTCAAGTCAATTGGGAGGTGAGTTTGAATGGTGAGAGGCTGGAGGAAGTGAAGTGTTTTAGATATCTGGGAGTGGATCTGTCAGCGGATGGAACCATGGAAGCGGAAGTGGATCATAGGGTGGGGGAGGGGGCGAAAATTTTGGGAGCCTTGAAAAATGTGTGGAAGTCGAGAACATTATCCCGGAAAGCAAAAATGGGTATGTTTGAAGGAATAGTAGTTCCAACAATGTTGTATGGTTGCGAGGCGTGGGCTATGGATAGAGTTGTGCGTAGGAGGATGGATGTGCTGGAAATGAGATGTTTGAGGACAATGTGTGGTGTGAGGTGGTTTGATCGAGTAAGTAACGTAAGGGTAAGAGAGATGTGTGGAAATAAAAAGAGCGTGGTTGAGAGAGCAGAAGAGGGTGTTTTGAAGTGGTTTGGGCACATGGAGAGAATGAGTGAGGAAAGATTGACCAAGAGGATATATGTGTCGGAGGTGGAGGGAACGAGGAGAAGAGGGAGACCAAATTGGAGGTGGAAAGATGGAGTGAAAAGGATTTTGTGTGATCGGGGCCTGAACATGCAGGAGGGTGAAAGGAGGGCAAGGAATAGAGTGAATTGGAGCGATGTGGTATACAGGGGTTGACGTGCTGTCAGTGGATTGAATCAAGGCATGTGAAGCGTCTGGGGTAAACCATGGAAAGCTGTGTAGGTATGTATATTTGCGTGTGTGGACGTGTGTATGTACATGTGTATGGGGGGGGTTGGGCCATTTCTTTCGTCTGTTTCCTTGCGCTACCTCGCAAACGCGGGAGACAGCGACAAAGTATAAAAAAAAAAAAAAAAAAAAAAAAAGACTACCATACATATGCAGGACACATTTTCAACTGGTGCCAACAGTAAATAAGAACTCCCAGCAGTATTCAAATATCAGGATTCAAATTCCAATCAATCTATATCCAGGAAGTGCTTATGAGCTTTCTTTCTAGAAAGTATGACAGCATTACACCAAAACTAAACTGCTTAACACACTGGGCAAGAAATTACCTCAAAATTCACTTTAACATATGGAGGAAAATGTTGTACAGAATGAAAGAAGTGCCATCTATACATTAACTCAGATTGTATCATAGCTCGAATCAATGTCCGAAAAAAGATGCCTTTGGTGGGAATGGGAAATGGCTTGCAGTTCAATTTCAAAACTTGGAAATTATTGTTTCTGCTTCTTGTCCCATATCACTGCAGTACAGAACTCCTGAGTAAAACCTACCCCAAGTTTAGCATGGGCATTCATAACCTTTCACTTCTAAAAGATCCTTGGCAGTAGTGAAGTTTACTATAACTTTCAGGATCCTAAGCTAACATGTCAAAAGTGACGTTAGAATTCAGAAGAAATCCTTCGAATGGGTAATGCAAAAATAAGCCCATATTTCTTTTTGAATCAGAAGGTTGTATTCTGGTATCTAGAAAAGAAAACAATCTTATGAGCTGGCCTTTCTGTCAAGATTCTGACAGTCTCCCACTTACCGCACAAAATGATGCCACTGTCTAATAAGTCAAAGCAACATTCATCTCATTAAGTTAACATAGGTGACGGCCAACTATTGCTAAAATTGTATCTGCCACAGATGGTGAACTTCGATGTTGCAATTCCATGAAAAGCTTCTGGTCAGTGGCAAGGGCTGCCACTGCCAGTGGTCTTTGAAACCACACCTGTTGGTTCTCTTCAGCAAAGTGGCAACCATATCATTAAGGACAGCAGTTGTTTCCTACTTTGATCTTTTGGAGGAAGAGCCTTGGCAACAACAGCACTTGAAAGCAAAGGTAATGATGCCCTCATCCCTCATTGCTGGATGAAGTGCCACTCTATCAATCCTATCATATGCCTTCTCCAGATTAATAAATACCACACACAAATCCATCTGTTCTCTTAAATATTTCTCACACACATTCTTTAAAGCAAACAACTGATCCACACATCCTCTCCCACTTCTGAAAACACACTGCTCCTCCCAAATCTGATGCTCTGTACATGCCTTCACCCTCTCAATCAATATGCCAAGTATATTTAACAAACTTATACCTCTGTAGTTTGAACAGTCACTTGCATCCCCTTTGCCTTTATACAATGGCACTATACATGCATTCCACCAATCCTCAGGCACCTTACCATGATCCGTACAAACAACGATTTCATTGCCAACCAATCAACAACACAGTCATCCCCTTTCTTAATAAATTCAACTGCAATGCTATCCACTCCAGCCGCCTTGCTGCACTTCATCTCCCCCAAGTCTTCCATTACCTCTTCTCTCATCACCAAACCATCCTCTAAAACTCTCTCACTTCCCATACCATCCCAACCAAAACACCCAACATCTGCCACTCTATCATCAAACACATTTAACACTTCTTCAAAATGCTTATTCCATCTCCTCCTCACTTCATCACAACCTGTTGTCACTTCACCTTTTGCCCCCATCCACCTATCTTCCCATTTGTTCTCTTGTCTTGCACATTATTCACTTCCTTCCAAACATCTTTCCATTCTCCCTAAATTTTACCGATACTTGCTCACCCCAAATCTTATTTGATTCCTTTTCAACCCCTGCACCTTCCTCTTGAACTCTGCCACTTTCTCTAATATGTCTCCCAATCATTTGCACTCCTTCCCTGTAAGTACCACCCAAATGCTTCTCTTTTTTTCCTTCACCAGCAACTTTACATCTTCATCCCACCACTTACTACCCTTCCAATTCTGCCCACCTCCCACCTTTTGCATGGCACATGCATCTGTTGCACATGCCATCACTGCATCCCTCAATGTTCTGTCCTATTCCCTACACTTTTTCAATGATTTCCTCTCACAAATAATCAAATGCACTCATGCAGACAACTCAACACTGCATTCATCTACATCCTTCAATTCTGCGGTTCTTCTCTCACTTGATCTGCATCTTGTCCTGACACAGCTTCCTCAATAAACTCAAGTCTTGGACAGGATATCTCAGTGGGACAGACAAAATCTACTTAAGTTTAATGCCTCCAAGACCCAGTTTCTACCTATCTCTCTATCAAAAACTCCTCTCTACCTCTTCATATCTTTCCCTATAACTATGACCTGGCATATTTTCAAAGACAAGTTTTTCAGTTTCTCCAAAATTCACAAATACTTTCTCTTGATTTTTCTTTCTGCCTTTCACAATTCTCTCTATATTCCAATTAAGGCCCAGATTTGATGTAGACTTTTGTCCACGACGAGCTTTAAAAACAAAAAATCCAATTCCTAATCCATTCTCCATGCTTCAATTACTCTAACCTTTAACCTTTCTACACTTAATCTCTCCAGGTATCTCAAGAATTTCTTCGCACTAGTTTCATGTCTAAGCTCACTTACTCACATCACCCTCTTCTCAATGATACTGTTTCCTCTTTTTCAAAAACCTCTACAAATCTTTAGCCTTACCTCCACAAGATAAGTGATCAGACATCCCATCAGCTGTCCCTCTCAGCACATTTATGTAGTCTAATAATGCCCCTTGCCCATCTCTCCTACTCATATACATATACTTGAGCATATACCTCTTTTTAAACCAGATATTCCCAATCACCAGTCTTCTTCCAGCACAACTCCATAAGCTCTGTCTCTCCTACTCATTTACATATACTTGAGCATATCCCTCTTTTTAAACCAGATATTCCGAATCAACAGTCTTCTCCCGGCACACCTCCATAAGCTCTTCACCATATCCATTCATAGCACTGAATACCCCAAGCACCCCAATTACACCCTCAACTGTCTCATTACTCACCTTCACATTTAAATCACCCATGACTACCACCCTGTCTCATACCTTAAAACTGCTCACTCTCTCTCTCTCTCTCTCTCAGCTGCTCCCAAAACACTTGCCTCATGATCTTTCTTCTCATGGCCAGGTGCTTATGCACCAATAATCACCCATCTCTCACCATCCACTTTCAGTTTTACCCAAATCAATCGAGAATTTACTTCCCTTACATTCTATCACACACTCCCACAACTGCTTCAGGAGTAATGCTACACCTTCCTTAGCTCTCATCCTTTCACCAACCCCTGACTTAACTCTGAAGACATTCCAAACCATTCTCGCCCTTTACCCTTGAGCATCTTTTAACTCAGAGCCAGAACATCCAGGTTTCTTTCCACAAGCATATGGAACACCTGCTCCAGACCATAGGTGAATACCTACCTCTCAGATGAAAATAGTGCGCCCAACACTATCTCCGTAAGAAGTTGCCTGCATCTCAGAAGACCATGCATAAAAACCAGGAAACACGCTGCGAACAGGCAAAGGCCCATGTCGGACCAAGCTGAGGTCCGACGATCTTAAAAAGAAAAAAAAATCCTCAAGCATTCTACCTATCTGCCCTCTTCTCATCTTGGTTACATCTAAACACACTTAGATGTCCCAACTTGAGCCTTCAAGGATGATGAACACTTCTTGCCTGGCTCCTGTTTCCTCATTTAGAAATTGAAATACAAGAAGGGGAGGGTCTCCAGAGCCAGAACATCCAGGTTTCTTCCCACAAGCATATGAAACACCTGCTCCAGACCATAGGTGAATACCCACCTCCCAGAAGAAAAATAGCATGCCCAACACCATCTCCATAAGAAGTTGCCTGCATCTCAGAAGACCATGCATAAAAACCAGGGAACAGCTGCCAACAGTGAAAGGCGTGTCAGATCAAGCACAGGTCTGACTATCTTAAAAAAAAACAAATCCTCAAGCATTCTACCTATCTGAAAAAAATGCAAATCCTCAAGCATTCTACCTATCTGCCCTCTCTTCTCATCTTGGTTACAGCCACACAAACTTAGATGCCCCAGCCTGAGCCTTTGAGGACGATGAGCACTCCCTGCCTGGCTCCTTCTTCTTCCTCTTTTAGAAACACACCGTGAATACGGAGGTATAACATATTTGGGGGACCAAAACTTTTACAACTGAACTTTTGACAGACAATTGGTAGTCACTGTATTTAAAAGAACCCTGACAGATTCTTGAAATAAATGATACCTGGAATCCAGGTAATCTGTCTTTTTATGAAGCACTTGGGTTTTCTATCCCATTAAATCAAAAGTAGTGAGCTTAATGTCTCTTCATAAATAATACTGAACACTTACCTTTCTTTCTTTAAGTGAGGTTCACCTATGAGGTGCTGTTTCATGGGAATATCACCTGAACAGGTTATACTACAAAGAGTGCAAGTGAACACTTTCTGATTAAGTACCATCTCCTCTGTTACTATGCCAAGATTCCTAGCTGTATCTGAAAGGAAAAGGTTCATGTAACTTACTGATCTCAAAAAATCATGCCATATAAACACTTCATAGTCAAAACAGCACAAGTTATGCTTGAAAATCATACATCAAAAATGTCAGCTAACCTATGTCAAAGCTACCAGATGATTTCAAAGGCAAAGGTGAAGGGCTCTGACTTCGTGGTGAAGATGGAAAGGGCTGAATATCTGGAGTAGGTGCTTGGAAAGGTGTGCCATCAGCATCATCAAGTGTGAATCTATCCATACAAGCACTAATGCTTGATTGGCATGTGTAATTCCTTAGAGCTTTCATGTGATGAGATCCTTGAAGGTGAGCCTGTGCTGGAATAATGCCAGCCATGCTCTTAAGACACACCTTACATTCATAATATTTCTGTAATGAAAGGTAATGAAATTATCATTAACAGGTGCCGCCACAAAATAACTAACCAGTAGTTTTATAGGACACTATAAAAAGCAATATTCTCATTGCTCACTGCTTTATAGCTTTAACTATATAAGCTAAAAAAGTAGAATATGATAAAGCATACTTTCATCTATCATCATTTACTCCATTCCAATTCCATGAAGCAGATCAGGTTCATACAGCCTCTGAAATTTCTCATACAAGCCTTCATCCCAAGTCAAGTGTGATAAAATATAGACTTCCAAACTTATATAGGTGTTTTATAATTTTTCATTTTGCACACAAAGATGACAGAAAATAAAACCCAACATCTCAATGCTTCCACTGCATCCAATCCCTAATCATTCCTTTAGCAAATTCCAGAAATATCACAAGCCCAACAAGTTCTTTCAAAGCACCTATCCCTCTCTTTTATGGTCTATCTTGTACCTTGTACCCATGATTGTTCTATACCCAGTACACATCTGTCAGATTATCATATCACTTGCTATTTGTTCCAAAATCTATGTCAAATTAGACATCAGGTTTTCCTATCAAGGTATCTCACCTGAGGAAAAGGTAGACACAGGAGGGAAAAAAGTAGTGCTTATAGCTGTTAGAGCTACCTACATTGGTGCTAACATAAAAAATAATCATATTTGGTTTGGAACAGCCAAGCCTCTGGTATGAGCCCAAGCAGAAATGATAAAACATGTTTTTCTTAATACTTTGTATGGAGCTTTTCCCCATATATCTGAGCCACAACCTATACATGTATATAGAGAGAGAAGACTTGGCATTCCCATAAACCATTTCCTCATTAGTGCCCACGTACAGATATCGTCAGAAGGCTATATCACTAGAAATGTAGACATATCCATCAACATAACATTCCATTCAATGATAACTCAAGTAAACAATGATCTTATTAATATCATATGGTCCACCTACATCACAAGCAATGCAGAAATGTCCATCAACCCACATATCATCCACTGATGACTAAGGTAAACAATGATCTTATCATTCTTAACATATGATCCTTCGCATGCACCATTCCATGCATTCTTCCATTTTTTCTCTCCCTCCAATATTCCTTCACCATATTTGCCCATGTCACAGGAAGTCTTCCACTCACACCAACCCCTTTAATTGTACTATTGAACATTCTACTTGTAAAATCCCTGTCTTGCATTCTTTCCTCATGCCCAAACCATCTCAAAGTATTATCTTTCACCCATTCTACCACTCCATAATTCATCTCCTTTGCATTCCCTGCCATACCACATCTCTCAAAGATACCCTCATCTCTTTCTTAATTCCATCATGTCATACCACATGCTCCTCTCAAATAACTCATTTTCACATCCTGGATTCTTGACCTCTGTGACTCATTCCAAGTCCATGTTTTGACTGCATACGTCAGGATTGGGAGGACTATGCTGTCCCTTAATCCTCTCTTTACTTCCATACTTAAACCTCTACCCTTTATTATTCTATCATAAGACCCAAAGACTCTTCTACCCTGTACTGCTCTCTCACTTATCTCTCCTTCCGTATCACCACACTTACCCAAGACAACTCCTAGATCAGGGATAGGTAACCTGCAGCCCATGGGGCAGATCTGGCCCACAAAGGGATTTTGACTGGCCCTCCAGCAATTATTGGGATACTAAGCTTATCAGGTCTGCAAGCGATTTTTCCTTATTCTGAGTGTGTCATGTGACCACAATGATGGATCATGCACAGTGTCTTGTTACACTGGCCCCAGTTTCTATTTGTTCCAAATCAAACACCAAAAGTGACAGACACACTGGTGTACATACAAATGACAGGAAGGCAGGCTAACTTATTAATATTAGAAATTAGATACTCTCCTTGCACACACAGGTTTTCAGGTGGGATCTTTCAAATTTGTAAACAAACAGTGTTACTGTGTTTTAACAAGAAATCCACACTGAATCTCTGCTCAAAGAAGAAAATATAATTCTTTCTAGCAAGGTATGCATTTTGTCACCCATTTCATGGTTTAATACAATGGATAAGCATGTGGTCTGCAAGGAATATTTTGGACTAATCACCCCTTTTCTACATCCGCTGCGGAGTGATGTTCCCTTAGATTTGGTGGTTAAAAGGCATGCTAAGGTTACAGTTCACATTTCAAGAAATCCACACTGAATCTCTGCTCAGAGAAGAAAATATAATATTTTGTCACCCATTTCATGGTTTAATACAATGGATAAGCATGTGATTTGCAAAGAATATTTTGGGCTAATCACTCCTATTCTACATCCGCTGCAGAGTGATGTTCCCTTAGATTTGGTGGTTAAAAGGCATGCTAAGGTGACGGTTCACATATCAAGCAACTTCTCAACCTCTTGCAACAACAGGACATAATGTGAACCACATATTTACATGTTGCAAATTTAGCAAAAATAACATTTATAATTTCATGAAGTGTCTGCTGCATCAGTACCAGTTTTGATTGCACAACAATCACCCTCAGTATAAATCAAAACTAAAGATATCCTGAATTTAAAGCATTACATGGTGGTAAAAAACATGGCAAGAATCCAAACAAGCAGTAAAATAAAAATGTATTACAATCAGTGAAAACAACGGCAGCAAATAAAAAACACAAAAAATAAAAACTGTTACACATCAAAATGAAAGGGTTGAATCTCCATGAAAAAGTTGCTTAAGAGACGGTTTTTTTCATCGATATGAATTGTTTCTTTAATCCTAAGTTGATATGAAGATGAGGTGGAGTTCAGAACCATGAAACAATCCTCTGAACAAGCATTCTTAATTCTGAACTCTGAAACTGTTTGCAAATGTGAGAGCTCCTATCAGTCAACAAATGCTCTCCAACATAAGTTGGAATGTCAGTGGTTTCACTGACATAACAGGCAATACAGCCTGCGCAGGAAAACTTGTAAAGAACACTTGAACGGAGATTTTTGGGCTAGGATCCTTCACGCTAAACACATTACATGTGCTATGATACTTGTTGAATAACTCACGTTTTGAAATAAAACTGAAGAAAAAAATTCCAATGGCAAATAAAAGCAAAACACGGGAAGGTAGATGCTGAATGCTGAAATTTCCAAGACACTTGGCCACTATATTACTCCTTCATCAAGCACGCTGGGAAACCAGTTTGTCTCATTTGCCCAGATGATGTTGCTGCGAAAAGGGTGGCAAATATCAGACAACATTACAAGCCCTGCCATAGTGAACATTCTAAAAAGTTTACTGAACAAGCAAGGAAAGATGAAATTGAGCATCTGAAGGCTAATTTTGGAAAGCAAATGTAATTTTTTGCCAAGAAATGCAGTGAAAATGATGGAAATATTCATGCCAGCTATGACGTCACAAAACATACAGGTTGTACCTCTTTAATCCAGCAACCTTAGGACATGGCCAATGCCAGACCAGAGAAAATACCAGAAAACATAAATTGAACCCTAAGTCATATACAGTTGACAATCCAATCTCAGCACAATCAAAGTCTTTACAGAAGTTCCTTTACCTAATTTTTTCAGTGACTCCACCTTTCAAGCATAAATAATGATTTATGCTAATGCTTATTGGCACTAGCACCATCTTCTGCATCTTTTGATCTCTTGGATGATATCCTGAAGGGCTAAAATACAGTTGAATATAAGAAGTTAACATGACTTAATTTGCTCGCCTACAGTGTAAACAGCTTTTGGTGCCTTAGCACTGCTAAGAGAGTCACCCTGAGGGCAGATCCACAAACTAATAACTAATGGCAGCAGATTCAAAATGTGCCAGACCACAGAGCACTGGATTATAGAGGTACAACCTGTACTGCAGAAAAGATGCAGCCTTTTACGGCTGGTGAGTTTGTCAAGGAATGTTTACTGGCAGTGGTGGATATTGTCTGTCCTGAAAAGAAATCTTTATTTGCATCTATCAGCCTGTCTGGAAGAATGATCACACAAGAAGTTGAAGAAATGTCAGCAGATGTTGCAAAAAAGATGCAGCCTTTTACGGATGGAGAGTTTGTCAAAGAATGTTAACTGGCAGTGGTGGATATCGTCTGTTCTCAAAAGATATCATTATTTGCATCTATCAGCCTCTCTGGAAGAATGATCACACAGCAAGTTGAAGAAATGTCAGCAGATGTTAAGTTGTTAAAGGGATGTCTGCAACGAATTGCAATTTTTTTTCAATTACGCTTGATGAGAGCACAGACTTGAGAGACAATGCTCAACGTGCAGTGCTTGTGCAAGGAGTTCCCTTAACTTTTCAAATTTTTGAAGTTTATTCAATCAATTCCTATGAAGGACATAGTTTCAGTACTGAAGCACACATTTTTGAAGCTTTGTTGAAACTATCAGAGACGTTAAATTAAATTGGCATTACATATGATGGGGCACGAGCAATGGCACGGGAAAAAAAAAGGCATCATCGCATTGTTGCAAGACAAATGGAAAACCTTGGATTTGCACAGAAACTGGTTAAAATTCATTGCATTATCCATCAAGAGGCATTATGTGCCAAGTCTTTGAAATTAAAGGATGTTATGGACATTGCTATTAATGCAGCAAATCCACAAGATAGCTTCCATTCTCATTTACTCAGGGCAACCCCCATTTACTATCTCACTAATTTCATCACATCGAACTTTCTGATTCATATCCCCCGATACAACCACATTTCTCTCAATCTCAAAACAGTATACAGTCATTCAGATTTCTCCAGAAAAGCTTCACTTCATCCTCAACTTGCACAGTCTTCATATTCACAGGCATATATACACATACCCATGCATACTTCACAATCCCAATCTTTCCTGTCACCCACATTATTCTTGATCCACTCCATCCATGCTTTGTAACACCCTCCCACACTCTTGGTGATAGCAGAATTGCATATCCTTCTTTACCTCCTCCCCGATAATTTTCATCATTCCTATCCATACCACACCTTCCATGCCCTACTATAACTTGCATTCATCATTTACATTTTCACTCCACACACCATGCTCTGGGGCATGGTTTTCCCCAATTCCTAAAACATCCACACTTCAACTTTTAAACCTCTCCACAAGCTCCCTCCTTTTACTCCCACCAGTCAGCCCATTCATATTCAGTGCTATCATCCTTAATCACTCATCTCTTCTAATCCTCAGCATAAGGTAGACTTCAGTGCCTATTCTTAATCTTTTATGCCTTAACCTTGACAGGTTTACTACCAGAGGGCAACTCCAGTGCAGTGTTTCTTGAGGCACCAAATAGCTCCAAAATTGTCAAAAAAAAACAACTAAAAAATGACAGCACACCTCAGGTGTTTGTCCAAATTCAAAAGCATTGCCCTGATGTAGTTGGGCAACATCTCCCCCTTTAGTTCCACCCCTATGATATGTAATAATGAGGTCACCAAGAGAAGGCGGGGTGAGACTTGGGTACTCTAGTAAAACTAGAGTATCCCCTCAAGATACTGAAACTTAATAACCTAACTGATTTCAAACTTCTTTTTTACTTTTCACAGTGGCAACACCTCCAACCTCATTGGTTACAATACTGTCATTGCCACTTCCACACCATATGTAACAAAACATGAAACAAACACTGAGCTCACCTGGACACCAATACTTGTCATCACCAACAAGCCCTCCTGCACAGCTTGAGGTACACTATCTGTATTGGAGTAGAGGACAGCAGGCACCTTCTGTAAATCAAGGAAAAAAATCAGAACTTATACATATATATTTTTTCATACATATTCACCATTTCCTACATTAACAAGGTAGCATTAAGAACAGAGGACTGAACCTTAGAGAGAAAATCCTCACTTGGCCCCCTTCTCTGTCCCTTCTTTTGGAAAGGTAAAAACTGGAGGGGAGGATTTCCAGCCTTCCCGCTCCCTCCTCTTTTAGTTGCCTACTACGACACGCATGAAATACGTGGGAAGTATACGTGGGAAGTTCTCTCTCCCCCATCCCCATTTTCTCACTAGAATCAACCACCAACGCTGTAACATCGGCAAACAACAAATGATTCACTTCCTAAGCCCTCTCATCTCCAACAAACTGTATGCTTGCCCCTCTCTCTAAAACTTTTGCATTTATCACCCTAGCCACCCCATCCATAAACAAATCAAATAACCATGGTGACATCAAACACACTTGCAACACATCAACCTTCACTGGGAACCAATCACCCTCCTCTCTTCCTACTCATTCACATGCCTTACATCCTTGATAAACACTTCTCACTGCTTCTAGCAGCTCACATGCCTTACATTCTTGATAAACACTTCTCACTGCCTCTAGGAGCTTATCTCCAACACCATACATTATTAAGACCTTCCGCAAAGCATCTCTATCAACCCTATCATATGCCGTTATGCTCTGACATATACATACTGCCTCTACCATTACGCTCTTAAGTCTGTATACTGCCACTCGTTAGGAACTGATGTCTGTTATGCTCTGACATCAGCATATCCATAAATGTTACAAACAAATCCTTCTGTTTTTCTAAGTATTTCTCACATTCTTCAAAGCAAACACCTGAGCCACACATCCTCTACCACTTTGGAAAGCACACTGCTCCTCCCCTATCTGGTGTACATGCCTTCACCCTCTTAATAAATACTCTCCCATACAATTCTCCAGGTATACTCAACAAACCTATGCCTCTGTAGTTTGAACTCTTACCTTTATCCCCTTTGCCTTTGTACAATGGTACTATACATACATTCTGCCAATCCTCAGGCACTTCACCATGATCCATACATACACTGAATGTCCTTACCAACCAATCAACAACACGGTCATCACCTTTCTGAATAAATTCAACTGCAATACCATCCACTTCCCCCTCACTGGATTTCATCTTCCGCGAGGCTTTCACCAACTATTCTCTCTTCATCAATCCACTCTCCCTGACTCTCTCACTTCGCACACCACCATGACCAAAACACCCTTCATCTGTCACTCTATCACCAAACACATTCAACAATCCTTGAAAATGCTCACTTCATCTCTTTGTTCCACCACTGCCTGTTATCACTTGCCCCCTTCAATGATGTTCCCATTTTTTTCTGTTATCTTTCACACATTATTTACCTTCCAAAACAACTCTTTATTCTCCATAAAGTTTAATGATACTCTCTCACTTTTTAAATCTCTGCACCTTCCTCTTGACCTCCTGCCCCTTTCTCTTACATATCTCCCAGTCATTTGCACTCCCTCCTTGTAAGTACCATCCAAACGCCTCTCTTTTCTCTTTCACTAACAACTTTACTACTTCATCCTACCACTCACTACCCTTCCGTACTTGCCCACCTCCCACTTTTTTCATACCACATGCATATCTTGCACATGCCATCACTGCTACCCTAAATACATACCATTCCTCACCTGCTCCCATTACTTCATTTGCTCTCACCTTTTGCCATACTACACTACATCTCTCCTGGTAATTCTCTACACAAGTCTCTTTTCCAAGCTCACTTCCTCTCACCACTCTCTTCTCCCCAACATTTTCACTTCTTTTTTGAAAACTTCTACTAATCTTCACCTTTGCCTCAATAAGATAGTGATCAGACATCCCACCAGCTGCCCCTCTCAGCATGTTGACATCCACAAGTCTCTCTTTTACATGCTTATCAATCAATACATAATCTAACAATGTTCTTTGACCATCTTCCTACTAACACACATATGCTTATGGATATCTCTCTTTTTAAACAAGGTATTCCAAATCACATTTATTTTCAGCCCACAAATCCACAAGCTCTTCACCATTTCCATTCACAACACTGATTATCCCCATGCACACCATTATACCCTCAACAGCCACATTCCTCACTTCTGCATTCAAACCATCCATCTCTAATACATGGTCTCATGCACCAAAACTGTTACCACACTCAGTCATCTGCCCCCAAAACACTTGCCTCTCATGATCTTTCTTTTCATGACCAAATCAATCTAAAATTTTCCTTCTTACAGTGTATCACACACTACCAGAACTCCTGTTTCAGGAATAGTGCTACTCCTTCCTTAGCTGTTGTCATCTTGGGAGCACCTGTAATTTCTTATCCATTTCTATACATGATAATTTTGCACAACTTTTCAAAGCCTCAGGAGGGCCTGACCTAGGAATAGGACCAGCCTGGTTGCACAAGCCTAAAGATATGATTGGAGGGTAAGACCAACTATCCAACAGTTTTTACAGTCACTTCTATGAATTGGTCAGAAATTGACCAATATTCAAATGATATTTTGTAAAGATGCTTCCCAACTTAAGATGGGGTTATATTCTGATAAAACAATTGTATGTTGAAAACACTGTCAGTCAAAAATACATTCAATACTGTTATCTAAACTACTGATCATCATAGCTTAGTCCACCCTACCTTAAACCTTCTCAGAATGCTTACATTTACAATCCATAATTACCCTATGCAGCTCTTTCTTAAAAGCTTCAGCACCTTTAGTATCAGCACTTGTTGCCTCACTGCTAACCTTAAAAATATGAAAATCATGATGCCTTTTGAAACATTGGAACCAACCATGACTTCCTGTAAACATCTGCATATACGCAAGATCATCAGCACTGTATCGAAAAGACTTCTTGCCTTAGCCTGGATTGTCAGTAGGATAAGCAGCATGCACTTCTTTACCTAGTCCTCCTGCATGTGACAAGTAATTTCCATATCATCAATCGGCCCAGCTCTTTTATTTGTGATGACAATGAATTCAACTGATGGTGAAGATTTCACTGCATCACTAATTCGCTTCTTATCCTTTAAGATGGTTGAGATCGTTGATTGCAAAAGTCCTAAATCACTTGCAATAGCCATTACTGGCCTGCCACCTTCATGCAGGGCAATTACCTTTAATTTCATCTCAAGAGTAACTACCTTCCTCTTCTTCTCACTAGAGGAAGGAGACACAGATAGGCATTTTGTAAACATGATGGATGCAAAAACACAAAACTCAAAGTAAAAAAATGCTGTAAATACAGTACACTGTAGAGTAAAGATTGTTTACATTAGTCATTGCATAGGTGACTGGAAGCGGTGGCTCGCTGCCGCAGAGCAACATCACAAGAGAGTATCATACTGCATATCGCTAACTCGAGAAAAAATCAAAATTCAAAGTACAGTTTCTACTGAATGTGTATCACTATCATACCATCATGTTGAAAAATCGTAAGTCAGGGAGCATTTGTATACTGTATCAGTACTTGCATGTGGGATGAACATACACTTTATATTGAAAAGTGCACCCCTGTGAACTTTCCATGCATTACATACACAATAACATGTACAATACATGAACATACTACCAGAACTTGAAAGAAATGTTTTACCAAGAAAAATCATACTGCTGTACTTATCTAAAAAAAAAAAGTAATAAATACGGCAAAAATGTAATAGTTGGCAGCTCTGCATTACCTAGTAAAGTGATCCATCAATATCTGAAATGGTGACTTGGTTCATGACAGTGAAGACATGGTAAAAATTTTGAATGTTTTTTTCACATATAACTGAAGACAGAGCTTGTGTCCTAACTCCAGTTGCAACGCTAAGAGAAAACATTTTGCAACATATTGACTCAGGTTTGAAGATATACAAAACTGAGTAAAAATAAGAAAAACAGAAGGACCAGATATGTTTTATCCAAGAACAACGAAAAAGTTATAAAAAAGGTATACAAAAGATATATAAACCCTTGACTGTCTGAGGACAATGTATGGTGTGAAGTGATTTGATCAAGTAAGTAAGAAAAGGGTATGAGGCGGGTGTGGCAATAAAAAGTGTGTAGTTGAGAAAGCTGAAGAAGAAGTGCTGAAGTGGTTTGGATATATGTAGAGAAAGAGTAAGGTTAGGTTGACAAAGAGGATATATGTATCAGATGTGGAAGGAACAAGAAGGGGAAGACCAAAATACAGAAGGAAGGAACAGAAGAAAGGAAGAAGTGAAAAAGATTTTGAGTGATGGTGGCCTGATCATACCAGAGAATGAAGGGCGTGAATGCAATAAATGAAACTGGAATGATGTAATGCAATGTACAGGGGTTGACATGTTGTGAATGGATTGACCCATGATTCCATTCACTGCAATGTCCACTCACAGGTAAACAAAACACTTCTTCCAAATTTTCTCCATTCAAACTCACATCCCAAATAACCTGTTCCACTGCCTTACAACCTTTCTTTTATTCATATTCACTTTCAACTTTTTCCCTCCAAACAGTCTCTAGGACTCAGACACCAACTTCTCCAGTTTCTCACTCGAATCTGTCACCAGTGCTGTGTCATCAGAAAGCAATAACTGACTCACTTCTAAAGCCCACCCAACACTCACAGACTGCATACAGATCCTCCTTCACCATTCCATCCATACACAAATTATCCAACCATGGTGACAACACACCACTGTCCCAGACCAACCGTCATTTGAAAGTATTCACTCTCCTCATTTCCTACTCAAACATATAAGCAGCTTCCATCACACACCAAATATTCTTAAAACCTTCCACAAGAAATCTCTCTCAACCATTTTATATGCTTCTTCCAAATCCAAAAATGCCACATACAAATCCTTCAGTTTCTCCAAATATTTTTCACACAAATTCTTTAACGCATATGCTTGATCCATACATTCTCACTACTTCTAGAACCATACTGTTCCTTGCCAGTCTTATGCTCTGTACATACCTTCAATACTCTCCTATACAACTACCAGGTGCTCTTAACAAACCTATACCTCTGTGGTTTGAACACTCACCTTCATCCCCCTTGCATATACATAAACGCCCATACACGCACATATACATATCAATATATACACATTTACATACATATATAGGTATACATACACAGACATAAACATATATACACATGTACATATTCATACTTGCATGCCTTCATCCATTCCTAGCGCTACCCCCATCCAACAGGAAACAGCATCGCTACCCCCTGCTTCAGTGAGGTAACACGAGGAAAACAGACAAAAAAGGGGCACATTCATTCAGTCTCTAGCTGTCATGTGTAATGCACTGAAACCTCAGCTTCCTATCCACATCTAGGCCCTACAGACCTTTCCATGGTTCACCCCAGACGCTTCACATGCCCTGGTTCAGTCCACTGACAGCATGTCGACACCCGTATACCATATCATCCCAATTCACTCTATTCCTTGCATGCCTCTCACCCTCCTGTATGTTTAGGCCCAGAATGCTCAAAAATTATCCCTATATACATTGAAAATCCTAACATATCAACATAAATCAACAATGCAATCAATCCCCTTCCTTAAGAAATTCAACTCCAGCCATTTTTGCCACATTTCATCTTATATAAGGCTTTCAGCACCTTTTCTTTCTTCAAATCACTCTCTTTGAGTCTCCCACTACCCATACCAACCCAACCCAAACACCCTACATCTGCCACTCTATTTTCAACCACACTGTCTTTCAAAATCCTACTCCATCTCCACACTTTATCAATAACTGTTACTATTTCCCCATTTGCTACCTTCATCGATGTTTCAATTTTGTTCTCCTGTTCTTCAACACACTAATAACCTCCTTTGTTGTGGGGCAATTCCTCTAGAAGGCCTTTCCTTCTCCCCAGTAAACAAGAGCAAAAAGGCATTTTTGCCAAAAGAAACTATGCCCTTTTTGGTATAGCAATATGAGCTTCCTATCATCATGATAGTTCATATCTATCTCCACTTACATAAATGGTCCTTACTGAAAATTTGCCCACAACTGGAAATTCCCTGAAAGATGCTTTGCCCTGTGCCTTTTTCTTCAGGTTCCTTACAGCCCATGGTTGCACACTGCAATAGTTTCAAGAGGTGTCATGTATAACAGACAAAATCCAGAGTCCCTATCCACAAAAAGGCCCCACAGACTTTCCATGGTTTGACCAACCACATCAGAGTCCTGATTCAGTCCAATGGCAGCACTCTGTCCCCTGTATAACACATCACTCCAGTTCAATCTACCCATTGTACACTTCACACTTTCCTGCATGTTTAGGCTCTAAACCTACAAAGCACCTTTCACTCCATCCTTGATTTCCCTCTTTCCTTGTTTCCTCTTACTCAGCATCTCACTCATCCTCTTCATATAGCCAAACCAGTTCAGCACATCCTCTTCAGCTATCTCATACATTTTCCTCTTATTATCACATCTCTCTCTTACCCTATAATGTTATTCAATCAACCCTCTTCCCACCACATATTGGCTTCAAACACTTTATTTCCAACCAACAGATCCTCTTCTCTACACTTTTGTCTAAGGCCCATGCCTCAAATCTATGGCTCTCAAGTTTACTTCACTGTCATAACTAATCCCAAGTATCTAAATCACTCAAATTCCTCCAAGTTCTCTTCATTTAAACTAAGCACACTCCAAATAGCCCGTATCTCTTCATTGCTAACCCCTATAATACAGCTTATTCAGAATTACTCTCAACTTTCACACACTCTCCCAAACTCAGACACCAGCTTCTATAGCTCTTACTCAGATCCACCACAAATGACACATCATCAGCAAACAAACAACTCATCTCCCATGTCCCCAAACCCCAATACACTGCATACCTGAACCTCTCTCTTAAATCCTTGCATTCACACCCTTCACCATTCCATTCATTTACAAATGAAACAACATTTGTGACATTACACATCCCTTAAAGAGACTTACGTCACATAGAAACAATCATCTTCCCTCTTACTACTCACACAAATGCTTTACTCTCATCAAAAATTCTTCAATGCTTCAAGCCACTTTTCTCCCAGAAATGTGCTTAACCCAAGTTCACTTAACATGGGAACAAAGTCTTCTCAAAAATTCCAACAAATTATTTATATTCATTTATTATATTTTATCGCCATTTCCTGCCTTAGAGAGATAGCGCCAAGAAACAAATGAAGGCCTATCCACTCATATACACATATATATATATACATAAACGTCCACACATGCATATACATACAAATACATATACAATACACATTCATGTATACATATGTATATATACATACACACATATACATATATATACACATGTACATATTCATACTTGCTTGCCTTCATCCATTCCTAGCACCACCCCACCCAACAGGAAACAGCATCATTACCACTTGTTTCAGCGAGATAGGAACAGGAAAAGACGAAAAAAAAAAAAAGCCACATTTGTTCACACTCAGTCTCTAGATGTCATGTATAATGCACTGAAACCACAGCTCCCTATCCACATCCAGGCCCCACAGATGTTTCACATACCTTGGTTCAGTCCATTGACAGCACATTGACCCCAGTATACCACACTGTTCCAATTCACTCTATTCCTTGCATACCTCTCACCCTCCTGTATGTTCAGGTCCTGATCACTCAAAATCTTTTTCACTCCATCATTCTACCTCCAATTTGGCCTCCCACTTCCCCTTGTTCCCTCCACCTCTGGCACATATATCCTGCTTGTCAATCTTTCCTCACTCATTCTTTCCATATGCCTAAACCATTTCAATACACACTCTACTGCTCTCTCAACCATACACTTTTTATTTCCACACATCTCTCTTACCCTTTCATTACTTACTCATCAATCAAATCACCTCACACCACATACTGTCCTGAAGCATTTCATTTATGACACATCCACCCTCCTCTGTACAACCCTATCTACAGCCCATGCCTCGCAACTGTACAATATTTTTGGAACTACTATTCCTTCAAACATACCCATTTTTGCTCTCCAGGATAATGTTCTCTCCTTCCACACATTCTTCATCACTTCCAGAACCTTCGCCCCCTCCTCCATCCTCAGACTCACTCCTACTTCCATGGTTCCATTCGCTGCTAAGTCCACCCCCATATATCTAAAACACTTCACTTCCTCCAAATTTTCTCCATTTAAATTTACATCCCAATTTACTTGTCCCTTAACCCTACTGAACCTAATAACCTTGCTCTTACTCACATTTACTCTCAAATTTCTCAATTCACACACTTTTCCAAATTCAAGTCACCCAAACTCTGCAGTATCTCACTTGAATCAGCCACCAGAGATGTATCATCAACAAACAACAACTGACTTTACTTCCCAGGCCCTATCATCAACAACAGACTGCATACTTGCCCATCTCTCCAAAACTCTTGCATTTACCTCCCTAACCACCCATCCACAAACAAATTAAACAACCATGGGGACATCACACACCCCTGCCACAGACTGACCTTCACTGGGAACCAATCACTCCCCTCTCTCCCTACTTAACTTGGGAAAAAATCTCAAAATTCCAAGACATGATTTATACAAATATCATAACAGCAATATGACAAGACGTGATAGTGGAGAGAGTTATGAAACTCAAGAAAAACATGTAAACCTATCCTAATCTCCCCTAGTAAAAACCTATCCTAATATCCCCTAGTAAATAGAATATATCTTAATCTTGAAATTGCAAAAAATGTACAGAATTGAGGTCATTACCTATATGTAAGCAATGTCCAACAACTGTTTGCAAATGGTAACCAAGAGGATCAATTCAAATCATAAAAAGAATAAAAAGTATATACCAGCTGCTAGAAGGTATTTTCTAGGACTCAAATCACAAAGTCCACAACAAGGCCAGGCCTTAACTGAAATTTAGAGAGGATTATGAAAGGAAAAAAAAGACTAGGGAAAGTATTTAACAAACTTAGGAGGAAGTGAAAATCTGTCTTTAAAATGAGCCATATCATAGTTATTGGGTAAGATATCAGAGTGGAGAGAGTTCCAAAGGTCCACGGTATAGGGAAAGAAACAGTCAGCAAAATGTCCCACCCTTGAGTTCCCAACAGCCACACAGTAATCATGAGACACAAGGTGTTTCACTTAAGTCTACTGTTAACTCCACATTTAACCTGATCTTTAAAATACACATCACTATCATCATATCTAAAAAACTATATGTTCCAAATAATGCTTCACCACTTCCAATGTACTATAAGGACTCTACACTAATACTGCATACGAAAATAATTCAATACCTAAAGCTTTCTACTCTCTGGCTAAAGTACTTCTATACTACACACATATTTCAAAATGGGGATACTAAACGAACTGCATGATCAGGATGTTCCTTTGCCAACATAAGTGATAACTATACAAGTGCAACTGGTTAATGATGCATGACTGAGGTTAAGTTTGGTTGTGTAAACTTAACCTTAATGACATTTAGGATATAAAGGCAGCCTATGGACAAGACAGCACCTAGAAGAAAATGGCATGCAACTGTCATTTTTGCAAAGAGAAGAATCCCCAAACCTTGCTATTCTTATTTCTAATGAATCAATCAATATCTACTGATAGTATATATCTAGATACTTAAAAGTCTGTTACAGTTGCACATCACTATTACCTTCAGATATCTGGTAACTCTTTTCTTCAGTGCTAGCACATTGTATAGAGAAGTGAACTGCAGTTACAGAAGAAAGTGCCCTGTATAGAGAATACAACAGCAGGTGAGCATAACTTAGGCCATTACTTTTTTGGGGGGAATATCAAATGTGGTAAGTCAGTAAAATGTGGAGTTAAGCAATGTAAAACTATGTAATTCACTAATAAAATCAACTAAACCCCAGAAAACTTAAACCTTAACTCCCTCAGCAGTCAAAATTCATCTTATTGTTCAATATTCTGGTTGTAATCAGACTTCCACCTGCAAGAGAGTACTGCACATAAGTGCCTGATGTCAACAAACAAATGACACAGTAACAGACCATGCAATTCTTAGCAATCAACATATCTTATGTTGGCAAATTTCCACCATCTTTTTTGGCTAGAAAGTGAAGCTTGTCATGCTTTCAAAATTGGAAGTGTTATACAATTTGATGTAAGTGGTACCAATGGACTGGAATCCTTACATCCTATAAGACTTGATGCGCAAGGTGCTATTCAAGGTGCAGCACCTCTTATGATAATGAATATTAAGTATATAACAAATATTTGAGGATAAGTGAGACTTTCAAAGGTTCTGTTAACTACTAGAAGACTTGACATGTCAAAAGATATTTTGTGATATATCAAGCACATATGAATATGTACATGTGTATATATGTATATGTCTTTGTATATGTATGTATATGTTGATATGTATATGTATGCATAAGTGCATGTTTGGGCGTTTATGTATATATTTATATATATGTGTATATGTACGTGTAGGAAGAGAGGAAAGTGATTGGTTCTCAGTGAATGTAGGTTTGCGGCAGGGGTGTGTGATGTCTCCATGGTTGTTTAATTTGTTTATGGATGGGGTTGTTAGGGAGGTGAATGCAAGAGTTTTGGAAAGAGGGGCAAGTATGCAGTCTGTTGTGGATAAGAGAGCTTGGGAAGTGAGTCAGTTGTTGTTCGCTGATGATACAGCGCTGGTGGCTGATTCATGTAAGAAACTGCAGAAGCTGGTGACTGAGTTTGGTAAAGTGTGTGAAAGAAGAAAGTTAAGAGTAAATGTGAATAAGAGCAAGGTTATTAGGTACAGTAGGGTTGGGGGTCAAGTCAATTGGGAGGTAAGTTTGAATGGAGAAAAACTGGAGGAAGTAAAGTGTTTTAGATATCTGGGAGTGGATCTGGCAGCAGATGGAACCATGGAAGCGGAAGTGAATCATAGGGTGGGGGAGGGGGCGAAAATTCTGGGAGCCTTGAAGAATGGTTGGAACTCGAGAACATAATCTCCGAAAGCAAAAATGGGTATGTTTGAAGGAATAGTGGTTCCAACAATGTTGTATGGTTGCGAGGCATGGGCTATGGATAGAGTTGTGCGCAGAAGGGTGGATGTGCTGGAAATGAGATGTTTGAGGACAATATGTGGTGTGAGGTGGTTTGATCGAGTAAGTAACGTAACGGTAAGAGAGATGTGTGGAAATAAAAAGAGTGTGGTTGAGAGAGCAGAAGAGGGTGTTTTGAAATGGTTTGGTCACACGGAGAGAATGAGTGAGGAAAGATTGACCAAGAGGATATATGTGTCAGAAGTGGAGGGAACGAGGAGAAGTGGGAGACCAAATTGGAGGTGGAAAGATGGAGTGAAAAAGATTTTGTGTGATCGGGGCCTGAACATGCAGGAGGGTGAAAGGAGGGCAAGGAATAGAGTGAATTGGATCGATGTGGTATACCATGGTTGACGTGCTGTCAGTGGATTGAATCAGGGCATGTGAAGCATCTGGGGTGAACCATGGAAAGCTGTGTAGGTATGTATATTTGCATGTGTGGACATATGTACATACATGTGTATGGGGGTGGGTTGGGCCATTTCTTTCGTCTGTTTCCTTGCGCTACCTCGCAAACGCGGGAGACAGCGACAAAGCAAAAAAAAAAAGTAATAATAATAATAATAATAAACTCTATCTCATGAACCAAGAACCCCTCCCTCATAACCCTACCACTATTGAGTAATTTAATGTTGATTGAGCTACATGACTCAGTACTCATAATCCTACCCTCATGAGCACTTCCAATTAAGTAAGAAGAGAAAACCTAATAAGTATGTCTGCTTTTGTAAGCATTACTAAGAGGTTTAATAGGTTCTATTCATTTTATCCTAATTTATATTCTGCTTTCACAATTAGTTAGTCCCACATTTTTCCCAATACGTATAACCCTTAACTGTCAGCTTCTGAAATATAATTCAACAAATATAATATTCAAATTCATACTCTGCACCTATTGCTGTATTCTCTACCCATGACATGACATTAAAAAGCAAAATCTTATATTACCCCAAAACTAAAAGCAAAACAGCTAAATCATAAGATTTTACCTCTGGATGAATAGTTTGAGTAATTTGGGCTATTCTAATCATAAGATAAAGAATCATAAATGACTTTGTTCAATAATAAAAGCAAAAATATTCTTCCAGCTTCCAACGCAAAATTACTCTTCCATTGGGTAGGTTCCTCGACAGAACCTCCCACAGAGTATGTCAATTACTAATACATGATGGGCGGCATACTCCCTCCCACTTGACATTGTTGTGTTAATTATATCATGATGATGAAGATAACTCAAAAAAGGAGACCATAACGCAACTTGATGTAAAATCTCCAGAAAATGAGACGCATCTCAAGAGTCGACACCGACATCAATTTGATATACTTTCCAATAGACCAAATCAATGTCACGTCGGAATTCAGAAGTTACTAGCACATGCCATTCCTAAGAACAAAAATGATTACCTTCAAAGTATCCATGGATGACGGTGGCTGGTATTAAACGTGTCACTGTAGCTCCCTGACCCGCCTCTTGGCTTCCTCTCTGTACGTGCCTCCTCACGTGACAAACCTGTACGCATGGAAATAAGCGTTTGTAAATCAAGCCATGACTAGCATCCTAAATAACTACACACTTGGTGCGTGATTTCACGTCAGAAAGAAAATTCACATCTTACGTTGAGAAGTCTGAAGGGAGATCTGCTCAGCTGTTCACCGTGTGACACCCACACACACACAGACCTACAGATGCCATACACCGCCACAATCACTCACTCATGAATTTTTTTTTTCTAATTAATAGAAAGATACCTTTCAAAGTTCTTATAGTCTTTGATTGTTTTTTCTTCTCCATGAGTAGGCGTGAACCTTTAAATTCCGATCTTTAATGCAGGGATTTTTCATTTCGTGATTCTTGAATTGGTAACTCACACAATCTCCCCTTCCCACTTTGCCAGATAATTTTGTTCATTTCCTTCACTCGAGCGAAATCTTTGACGGCAAAATTCTCATACAATTAAGGAAATATCATAAAATGTCAACCTTTTCTTCCCTTTGCTCACCCGTAGGATCACCACAGCAAGCATCCTCAACGAAATATGTTCCCTCATCATACCCAACATAGACCTAGCTACACTGACAGCCTCTGAGAATGACCCCATATCTACCTACATGAGTCAACCCTGAGCCATATCTACCTACATGAGTCAACCCTGAGCCATATCTACCTACATGAGTCAACCCTGAGCCATATCTACCTACATGAGTCAACCCTGAGCCATACTACGATTATAATCAAGAGGACTTTCAAAATCAACTGATGAACAACACTGAAATTTCCACTCGTTTCCTACTAGTTCCCTTGGCCATGAGTGCCTGTAATCACTTAAAACAAAAGAAACTACATATTCGACTATTTGAAGTCTTTTTTCACTTCATATAGAAAGACTGGGTTACTCACTGTAGAATTTCTACCTGGTTCTGTTAACTGATGAACGAGTCGTCTTTCATTTCCATATCAACAGATATACATACTTAAATGCAGTTTCCATTTCTAAGTAATGAAATGAAAATTTCAATATAACGTGAAGGTGACATGTACAACGAAGCCCAGACATAGAAACGTGTCTAAGACAGGTCGGGGTGAGGGAAGGTGGAGGCCCAACCCTTTTACTCCCGCCATGCGTGGGGATCATTCAATTCCTTCGTTCATTAAATATAAAATCCTTTTCCCACATTAAGTATAATCTATTTCTTTATCAACTTCCTTAAGATTAGATATGGTAAATTAAAAGCAACTTACATGATAAAATTTCTTTCCCAATTGTGGACCAACTTATATGATTAAATACCTCTCCTATCTGTGGACAGGCTCGTTGCAATAAGAAAATAAACTATTCACTGTAATACATTAGACCCCTCGCGGTACGATTTTCGCTGATTTCAGCCAAACTTCAAAACTATTCGTACGTAACAGTATTGCCGCTCTCTCTCAATATATATATATATATATATATATATATATATATATATATATATATATATATATATATATATATATATATATATATATATATATATATATATATATATATATATATTTATTATCATCATAATTATACATAATAATTGTTTCCCACGACAGGGAGGTAGCGCCAGGAAACAGACGAAGAATGGCCCATCCATTCATACACACACACACACACACACACACACACATATATATATATATATATATATATATATATATATATATATATATATATATATATATATATATATACACACACATAAACGCCCACATACAAATACATATACATATAAAGACATACATATGCATACATACATACACATGTATATACATACATACACATGTATATATTTGTACTTGCTTGCCTTATCTATTCTCGGCGCTACCCCGCCCCACAAGAAAACAACATCGCTCTCCCCTGATTCAGCGAGGTAGCGCCAGGAAAACAGACAAAAAAAAAGGCCACATTCGTTCACACTCAGCCTCTAGCTGTCATGCGTAATGCACCGGGAGCTGTGTTTCTGCCTTCTCAACAACACTCTTTCTATTTCCACACATTTCTCTTACCCTTTCATTACTTACGCGATCAAACCACTTCACACCACATATTTTCCTCATACATCTCATTTACAATACATCTGCCCTCCTCCGTACAATCCTATCTCTAGCCCACGCCTCACAACCATATATTATTGTTGGAACCACTATTCCTTCAAACATACCCAGAAATCTAGCCCTCTACCTCACCCTGTGACTCACCTCCGCTTCCATGGTTCTATTCGCTACCAAATCCACTCCCAGGTATCTAAAACACTTCACTTCCACCAATTTTTCACCATTCAAACTTACATCCCAATTAACTTGTCCCTCAACCCTAGTGACCAAATAACTTTGTTCTTATTCACAATCACTCTCATCTCTCTCCTTTCACACACTTTCCCAAGCTCAGTCACCAACTTCTGCAGTTTCTCACGCGAATCAGCCACCATAGATGTATCATCGGCAAACACAATTGACTTACTTCCTAAGCCCTGTCATCCACATCAGACTGCATACTCGCCCCTCTCTCTCCAAAACTTTTGCATTTACCTCCCTAACCACCCCATCCATAAACAAATCAAACAACCATCAGGACAACACACCCCTGCCGCAGACCGACCTACACTGAGAACTAATATCTCTCTTCTCTTCCTACTCCCATACACGCCTTACATCCTTGGTAAACATTTTCTCTGCTTCTAGCAGATTACCTTTCATACCACATATTCTTACGACTTTCCACAAAGCATCTCTATCAACCCTATCATATGCCTTCTCCAGATCCATAAAGGCTACATACAAAACCACTTGTTTTTCTGAATATTTCACACATATTTTCCAAAGCAAACACTTGAACCACACATCCTCTACCACTTCTGAAACCACACTGCTCTTCCCTAGTCTGATGCTCTGTACATGCCTTCACCCTCTCAATCAATGCCCTCCCATACAATTTCCCAGGAATACTCAACAAACTTATTCCACTGCAGTTTGAACACTCACCTTTATCCCCTTTGCCTTTGTATAATGGCATTATGCATGCATTCCGCGGAAGTGCTCATCCTCCTCGAAGGCTGGGATTGGGGTGCTTGATTATGTGTGGATGTAACAAAGACGAGAAGAAAAGAGGAACAGGTAGTAAGTTTGAGGGAAGAAACCCGGATGTTCTGGCTCTGAATGAAACGAAGCTCAAGGGGAAAGGGGAAGAATGGTTTGGGGAAAGTCTTGGCAGTAAAGTCAGGGGTTGGTGAGAGGACAAGAGCTAAGGAAGAAGTAGCACTACTCGTGAAACAGGAGTTGTGGGAGCATGTGATAGAGTGTAAGAAAGTAAATTCTAGATTGATGCGGGTAAAACTGAAAATGGATTGAGGGAGATGGGGGATTATTGGTGCATATGCACCTGGTCATGAGAAGAGAGATCGTGAGAGGCAAGTGTTTTGGAAGCTGCTGAGTGAATGAGTTAGCAGCTTTGATGCACAAAACCGGGTTATAGTGATGGGTGATTTAAATGCGAAGGTGAGTAATGTGGCAGTTGAGGGTATAATTGGTGTGCATGAGGTGTTCAGTGTTGTAAATGGAAATGGTGAAGAGCTTGTGGATTTGTGTGCTGAAAAAAGACTGGTGATTGGGAATACCTGGTTTAAGATATGCATAAGTATAAGTATGTGAGTAAGAGAGATGGTCAAAAGGGTATTATTGGAATACGTGTTAACTGATAGGAGAGTAAATGAGAGATTTCTGAATGTTAATGTGCTGAGAGGGGCAGCTGGAGGGATGTCTGATCACTATCTTGTGGAGGCGAAGGTGAAGATTTGTAGAGGTTCTCAAAAAGAAGAAAAATGTTGAGGAGAAGAGAGTGGTGAGAGTAAGTGAGTTTGGAAAGGAGACTTGTGTGAGGAAGTACCAGGAGAGATAGAGTGTAAAATGGCAAAAGGTAAGAGCAAATGACATGAGGGGAGTGGGTGAGGAATGGGATGCATTTGGGGAAGCAGAGATGGCTTGCGCAAAAGATGCAAGTGACATGAGAAAGGTGGGAGGTGGTCAGATTAGAAAGGGCAATGAGTGGTGGGATGAAGAAGTAAGGCTGCCAGTGAAAGAGAAAAGGGAGGCGTTTGGACGATGCTTGCAGGGAAGTAGTTTAAATGACTGGGAGAGGTATAAAAGAAAGCGGTAGGAGGTCAAGAGAAAGGTGCAAGGGTTGAAGAGGGCAAATGAGAGTTGGAGTGAAAGATTATCATTAAATTTTAGGGAGAATAAAAAGAGGTTTTCGAAGGAGGTAAATAAGACAAGAGAAAACATGGGAACATTGGTGAAGGGGACAAGTGGGGAGGTTATAACAAGTTGTGATGAAGTGAGGAGGATATGGAGTGAGTAGTTTGAAGGTTTGTTGAATGTGTTTGATGATAGAGTGGCTAATATAGGGTGTTTTGGTCGGCGAAGTGAGAGGATCAGGAAGAACGGTTTGGTAAACAGAGAAGAGGTAGCGAAAGCTTTGCGGAAGATGAAAGCTAGCAAGGCGGCGGGTTTGGATGGTATTGCAGTGGAATTTATCAAAAAAAAAAAAAAAAGTGGGGTGACCGTGTCGTTCATTCGTTGGTAAGGATATTCAAAGTATGCACGGACCATGGTGCAGTGTCAGAGGATTGGTGGAATGCATGCATAGTGCCATTGTACAAAGGCAAAGGGGATAAAGGTGAGTGATCAAAATGCAGAGGCATAAGTTTGCTGAGTATTCCTGGGAAAGTGATTAAGAGGGTGAAGGCATGTACAAAACATCAGATTGGGGAAGAGCAGTGCGGTTAGTATGCAGTGTATTGTGGATGAGAGGGCCTGGGAAGTGAGCCAGCTGTTGTTCGCTGATGATACAGCTCTAGTGGATGATTAGTGCGAGAAATGCAGAGGTTAGTGATCGACTTTGAAAAAGTGTGTGAAAGGAGAAAGTTGAGAGTAAATGTGAATAAGAGCAAGGTTATTAGGTTCAGTAGGGTTGAGAGACAAGTTAATTGGTATGTACGTTTGATTGGAGAAAAATTGGAGGAAGTGAAGTGTTTTTGATATCTGGGAGTGGATTTAGCAGTGGATGGAACAATGGAAGCGGAAGTGAGTCACAGGGTGGGGGAGGGAGCGATGAGGAATGTGTGGATGGAGAGAATTTTATCATGAAGAGCAAAAATGAGTACGTTTGAAGGAATAGTAGTTCCAATAATGTTATATGGTTCCGAGGCGTGGGCTATAGATAGGATTGTACGGAGGGTGGATGTGCTGGAAATGAGATGTTTGAGGGCAATATATGGTGTGAGGTGGTTTGATCGAGTAAGTAATGATAGGGTAAGAGAGATGTGTGATAATGAAAAAAGTGTGGTTGAGAGAGCAGAAGAGGGTGTGTTGGAATGGTTTGGTCACATGGAGAGAATGAGTGAGGAAAAATTGACAAAGAGGATATATGTGTCAGAGGTACAGGGAACGAAGAGACGTGGGATATCTAATTGGAGGTGGAAGGATGGGGCCAGAACATACAGGAGGGTGAAAGACGTGCAAGGAATAGAGTGAATTGGAACGATGCGGTGTACCGGGATGGACGTGCTGTCAATGGACAGTTTTGTGGGGCCTGGATGTGGAAAGGGAGCTGCGGTTTCGGCGCATTACACATGACAGATAGAGACTGAGTGTGAACGAATGTGGCCTTTGTTGTCTTTCCCTAGCGCTACCTCGCGCGCATGTGTGGCGGGGTGGAGACGAGAATAGATAAAGGCAGCAAGTATGAATATGTACATGTGTATATATGTATATGTCTGTATATGTATATGTATGTATACGTTGAAATGTATAGGTATGAGCGTTTATGTATGTATATGTGTATGTGGGTGGGTTGGGCCATTCTTTCGTTTGTTTCCTTGCGCTACTTCGCTAACGCGGGAAACGGCGATTAATTGTAATAATAGTATATATATATATAAATATATATATATATATATATATATATATATATATATATATATATATATATATATATATATCTTTTCTTTCAAACTATTCGCCATTTCCCGCATTAGCGAGGTAGCGTTAAGAACAGAGGACTGGGCCTTTGAGGGAATACCCTCACCTGGCCCAATTCTCTGTTCCTTCTTTTGAAAAAAAAAAAAAAAAAAACGAGAGGGGAGGATTTCCAGCCCCCCGCTCCCTCCCCTTTTAGTCGCCTTCTACGACACGCAGGGAATACGTGGGAAGTATTCTTAATCCCCTATCCCCAGGGATAATATATATATATATATATATATATATATATATATATATATATATATATATATATATATATATATATATATATATATATATATATATATATATATCCATGACGTATCTTGATGAGATACCTAATGTGTTCAGACACAAACATGAAGCATTGTCATGTTCGCTGACGTTGGAGCACAGCGTACTTGATCTTTGTACAAACTATAAAAAAAAAACTTTAAACCGCATGAATCCTCAACTAAGATTGTGATCCTGTATGATACAACGATACATACTATTAGGGAAAATAGAAATATGGCTTGCTCATGTTCCTGTGGTCTTCTCAGATACAATGACGCAACATGAAGATAACAGATTAAATCGCAGTGCAAGAATCTCGCTATAATCCATAACTGGCAGCCACTACTAGACCCTTTCCCAGAAGGCGATGACGTTAGACATGTAAACAAGGCAGCCATTACATACAACTAATAATACTAATTTGTGTATTACGTGCTTACCATCCGGTGCTAATTCTATTAGGCATGAATGTTGATAACCTTTAGGCATAACTGTTGATAACCCGTAAGTCCACCAGTTACACACATACGTATGGGAAAGTGGAGTGTGTTGCATCTTCAGTACGTGGAAGCACACAATTCTTGGTCATCTTCTTGACAAAGAAATGAGGATAACATACCTGGGAACGACACGGGTAGAAGTTATTATAATGATAAGGATTATAAGAGGCAAAAAATACGTGGGAACTTACGATAGTAGATGTGTTAAGCAGTTAACGACCAGGAAGGAATATTACCAGCACATCCCGCCTGGGCATTGGCAGGATTAGCGACAGCTGTTTAGTGAGCCAGCACTTTAGTGGTTGTCAAGTTGCACTCCTCTGACCCAGGGAACTGTCTTTTCTTCCTGCCTCTCTAACATGTGGAGTACTGGAATTCTGTCTACAAACATGCAAGCTCTCCTTGTCATATGTAACACAAAACTCATGCAGTTCATTCTACATAACTAGATTTTTCTGCGTTGAGCGCTATGCGTTAGCCCTGCCTTTTTGGCAAAATGGTAGGAGCAGTAGACAGAAGTAATATGTAGGATCATTTAGGCAGGAGCATTAGGAGAATTAGGTAGAAGTAGTCAGTAGGGAACTAATATTAGGTAGGAGCCTCTGCAAAGACTAAGCTAGGCTTGGTCTCTAACAGTGGCCTGTTAAGGGTGAGGCGCTAAAGGATAAGAAGCAACACTGGGGTTCACCAGTTACGGAACCTCTGTTGCTGTGGCCACTACCTCGAGGGGGTTCAAACTAGAACAGGTGTCAGATAGATAGATAGATAGAGAAATAAAGAGAACATCGTACAGCGGGATGGGAGACGTACGAACCAACCACGAGAGAGGGGGGAAAGAATTAAATGGTCTTCTGAAAACATGAATAACGAAACGTAATTCCATACTCAGAACTGTATAGCATCGTTACAGAAGGTTTCCGTGGTGTGTATCATGAAGCAGGTGGTAGTAAGGGATCTCCCCTAGCAGAGAGAGTACCCACCTACCTACCTACCTCTCAGTAGGTAAGACTGAGAGTTACCTCAAATGTCAGGGATAGCACGATGCACTCAGCGTACAACCTGCTTGATGTATACTTCTCAGCTGCCCAACTGCATTACAGAGTACATAGTCACCGATTCTTGCTTCATCTGGGATTGATTTCAACCATACGTCAAGTTTTCCTTTAAATGTTTCTCAGGTTGTTCCGTGCATGTTCCTTGTTTCTCCTGGCAGGACATTGAATGGTCTTTCTGCCTCCTTGGTTGGTCTTATATATTTTCCTCTGACGGTTTCCTTATGTTCTATGATATTATCCCCGTTGAGAGGATTTCAGGTTTCATATTTTATTTCATACCTTCAATTTGTTGCCTTCCGTAGATTATCATATACATTTCTCTGCCCGAGGTTGTATAAAATGTAGTTCTTTCAGCTGAGAGAGAGAGAGAGAGAGAGAGAGAGAGAGAGAGAGAGAGAGAGAGAGGCAGTGGTTTGATAACAGATGTCTCAAAGAGGGAAGCCAGCCAGTCGGCCTATTTGCAAAGTACGAGAGCGAGGAATGATCATGAAGAACAACAAACTCATAATATCAAAGTATTATGGACAAGGCGATGGGGAAAATCTAAAGCTGTCCTACACAGGAGGAAAATGCCGGATACACGACAGCAAATCAGGCTATTGGAACTGATATGAAACGATTGTTGAAGACGAAATTATACTGAAGGTTGGATACTGGAGGATCAAGACATCACGTCTCTAGCTGAAGAACGGCGAACCAACGTACATAGAAACTTCAGACAAGCTCAGGTGTTTCGGACGGATGGATTGTAGATGAAGTTTAGCCCAAGCTAATGCAAAGTAATGAAGACGAGACAGTGGGGGGGATGACTTCCACAAGGCCCTGAAACACAGGCAGGAAAGAAAATACATGAGCGCGTGGGAGGAGTGTGCGGGGTTCCACATCTGTACTCAGAAAGCGACTCCTCCGAGGGAGCAAATCTGTGTCGCCTGGTTGGTATAAGAAAGGTACAGCAGTACATGACAGTGATCAGTAAACAGTTCAGAATACACCAGAACTGAAAAGTGCACTCATTTGATCATCTCTCTTTGTGAGATAGAGAAATCTTGTGGTTTATTAAAGAGGTTTAAGAGGCCGTTGTCTAAGCGAGTAGAATAATTCAGTTGCTTTCGTAATCTTAAAAGATCCAAGTTAGCACATAAGTTAACAAGCTCTTTTAGCTTTCTGTCAGATTGACTTTAGGTTTGTCTTATGATCAAACGAGCAACAGGTGACTGTCGCATTTAAGATTTCTCTTTGTCGAGATAGTTTCAAAATGCACTAACAACAAAATATCATTCAAAACATCAAGAAAGAATTATAACAAACCTCAGTACTTGAAAAGATATTAAGTGAATGAATTCATATTCAACAGGTATAAACGTCCTTAATCAATTTTGTAGAAAAACTACTGAACAGTACTTCAAAAACTGGGATTGATTGACGAACGCAATGAACACTCGACACTCACTTGATTCCCAAAGTAGTCTGATGGCAAGGTAGGGCAGGGATGCTTTAGCGAAGATTGGTCTGAACCTGCTTCTCTTTTCATCTTTGTGAGACTGACGAAACCAGACAGTCCAAAGGTGGAGGATGTATCAGTTAGTGGTCACCAGGTGTGTTTCTCTCCAACCAACGGGTGCAACATTGCCAGCGAGGCGGTTAAACCACCGGATATGTCTTCTCGTCGAATGGCCAGTGTTGAGATGGCCATTAGGGTCTAACCAGAACCAACGTTGCTGGGGCAATGATCGTTGACGTCTACTTCCATCACACTATAGAGAAACATTAAGGTGTAAAAGAGAAAAAGCCAGCTGAAGTGTAACATTGGTGGTACCGGATACAAGAATGCAGTTACAGTGGGAGGTTCATGGGTGTAGTTACCTACCTTGTAAAACCTAGAAATAAATGTAGGCGTCATTGCAACCTTCAAGTTTCCATTTACTTCTGTAATCATCCACAATAAATAAGTCTGAAAGATGTAGTGAGAGATTAAGAACCAGAATTAATAGCATGATGATAAGCAGGAGACTATTAGGAAAAGATGAGGAAGTACTGTGAGAAACGTCATGTAATGCTATGAATGGAAACACACAAGTTTAAGAAAAATTACATAACATCAAAGAAACTTTAAGAAATGGGATCATCATGCGTAGGAAATGCCACAAACACACAAGCTTGCAAGGTATGCAATGTCCTCCTCGGTTCTTCATACTTTGTAAACTGTATATTGAAAAATACCACTGATGTAAACTTTATCAATAAACTTACAAATATGAAATATATGTAATGAGAGATCTTGGCATTATTTTGCATCTTAAAGATATACTTTAGTTCCTTTGGTCAACCATATCATTGGATATTAACTATCCATCTTTTGCAAAGACATCATAGAAATTTCCATCGTTGCACATGACTGTATCATAGATTATCTTTAGGCAAAATAAAATTACAAGCAAGTGAAACAGAAATCAAGTCTCATGAGAACCTTTAAAGCACATTGAACTCAAGTCAATATATATCAATAACCTAAAAACCACGAAACTTACCAGATTGTAAAGAAGTATTATTTTCGTTGTGAAATGGCAGTAGTAGCTGTTATGATGACGATTAATGCAGTAATAATAATAATAATCAAACCTAATAATTCTAATACTAGTATTACACCTTAGTAAGTACTAACGGCGTTTTCTATCAATAGCAACAGGAGTCTTTATTGTTAGTCATGATCTGTAAGGATAAGGAAAAAATCAATATGTGAATACATTTATTATGTTTGAATAACAAATTAGCCAGACGTAGATTGCTGTATGAAATACAAATATCATAAGTTTGGCAACAACCACAGGGAATAAGCAGCTTAAATGCCATACAATATAACAGCAATAAACATTTTCGACATTTTTCTCACGTTACTTTTGTCCTTCACAAATCTTATACATGCTTCTTCCGAGTTGGCACTGTCTACCTTGCTAGAAATGTTTTCAATATTCACAACTGGAAAGTCTGAAAACCCACTTAGAGGCGGTTAACCTAATTAAGCATGAGTAATGCACGAGAATTTACCTAAATAATTCCAAATGAAAACTACTTGGCAAATATACTTAAGTATCACTAGTTCAATGGCATACATTAATAGCACCACACAGGTCTGCTCTACAGCCTGTTCAACATATGATAATGATCATAATACATAGTAAGAACATAGTAATACAGATATCACCGACCTATGGCCTAATTCAAGCATTTAATGTCAAGCTCTAACTATCATTTGGAAAAAATTACCCTAATTGCATATATGGCCCTTGTAATGGCACATTTTCTTTGTAAGCAGTAAATAATATACTCTACGTGAGCAGTAAAGAAGATACAATTACTGATAAAATCAAAGATAAATGTCGAAGCCATTGATATAATCAGTACGTTTACTATGCTTACATTCCCTTAAGATTTCTATAAAAAAAAAGAAATTCACATTACAAAATAAATATATAATATACAAAGAAATCTTACAAGTAAATACATTTTTTCCATAAACACCTCTTGAGAAAACCAATCATATATCCCACGAGATAAACGACCCTGGCTGGATCCGTTCATGTTAAACCCTGTGGTCCATCTGAAGTGTCTCGGGCAACATCATCATCGTCAGTGGAGCCCAGAGACGCGGATAATTTCCCCATGACCCTTGCCCAGTGGTGCTAGAGGGGCAACCTTCTGCCGGACGCAGGTCTTAGCCACACTCCGTTCGGGAGGTCGTCTCTGGCAGCGGTTCATGTAACATGACTTTGCATGACTTAACAATTTGGCCTGCACGTCTAGGTCTCCCTCTGAAGGGCCAGCGAAAAAATCACAGTAATAATCAGGGCTGTTCGGCAGCTCGACGCAGCAGTGTAAGTGATCAACATGAAGGGTGTAAAAGCGATTCAAACCCTCTCGTTTTACGCCGCACTTCTCGGCAAGAGTTCCCGTGACATGGACGTCGTCGATCCAGAAGTATGGCCACTTGAATGACTCGGCCACAATTGCTCTGGCAGCATCGGTCGTCATGGCATATGCCCAACCGGACATGAATGGGGCGTAGAAATCGTCCGGAAATTCGTCTTTGCTGACGTACCACTTGCTTTCCTTACGGCGCACTGGTCTGCCCTCGACTTGCAAGAGACCAAGGATGAGATTCTTTCTGTCGGGGTATCTTGATTTCAGATAATCACGGTACTGGTACAGGTCAACGACAATGTCATCGTCCATTTTAAGGATGAATTTCGTCTGTGGGCAGTAATGGGTGACCCACTGCAGTCCCATGACGTGCTTGTATGTCAGGTTGTGATAATGTTCCTTAAAATTCCCCTGGATTATATCACGATACTTCACGTTTTCATCGTTTATTTTCCACTGGGGTGTTTTGTGGTATAATGTCTGGTCATCCCACTCAGCCCTTCCAAGAAGGAAGACCCTCCGCATGCCCAGGTCCAACAGATCCTCGGAGGGAATGTTACGTCTCATGGTGTCTCGCTCCAGACGGTTCGCTGGGTGGGTATGGATAATCACCGTTATAAATACACTTGCTGCGCCACAAACATCATTATTTATTATGTATGAAAAATCTGCGAGGTCCAGTAGTCGACTGCGGGATGGATACAGCGGATTGACACTTACGGGAGGCGGTGTCATGATATGCTGTGTGGTGAGGAGATTCTGCCATACCCCCACCATGAGCCCCACTGTTAAGATCATGCATAAGAACAGTAAACCCCAAGGGTGACACCAGGCCTTTGGTCTGCCCATGGTTCTTATCCATTGGTATATATCCGTGAGAGATACACTGCATAGTACACTTTTCATGTATCTTGAAAATTTCATTATTATTCATTCATTCACGCCATCTTTTTTATACATGTACTTAGTCATTTCGATGTACACAGCCACGATTAAACGTTCACAGATGCAAAATGTCATGATTAACATAACTGTTTCATTCAGCGTTCTTTCAGATCACAAGAACCCTGTTCATTAAGCTTCCGTAACCAGGGAAGACACACGCTTGGTACCACCTCACCTCTTTACTCCACCAGGTTTTGCATACTAAATCTTGGTGACCTTGATGGTGTACCGAGGTGAAAGTTATGGCATAACTTCGGTGTACTTTTCTTGAATCTTCGCCACACCGCTTGTCTCTCATCTTCAGATGTTAAACGTCCGAGAGTCTATTTCACATAGATTCACGAGGTATATTCCAAGTACAAGAGGAAGGTGTATCAAGGTAGTAGGTAACAATCCAGAAGTTGAGGTTCCACTGTTATGTCCCAGCCAGGTAGGGGTTCAGGTTGTGGTGTCGTCGCTATGGCAACGTAACAGACTCCGCCCAGAGACTTTACAGAAAATGGAAATATTTGGCAATATTCAGGTGTGGATAACTGATAACAATTGTTCATACGATATATATATATATATATATATATATATATATATATATATATATATATATATATATATATATATATATAGTCTTTTTAACAGTATTCGTATTGTTGCATGTTATATTAAGCTCCAGTCATTCGTTGACATTATATTTTCTGTATATGAAATTTACTACTTTCGTAATACAGAATAATTCAGTGCATCTTTATATATGGAAAACTTGATTTCACAGATTGACCACACGGGTGGTTTTCCGCACAGATTGCTCACAAAGTCCAGTTTCGTTTTCTTAAAAATTATGGTAAAACCAAGATACAATGATCTTTTTTTCACATTCTCTTGCTCAGCTAAAGTATCTCGGGTTCTTTGAATAGTTATCTTTACTGTTAGTGACACGTATCATATAAAACTTATATTCCATCTCATCAGGTAGCAGTCTGTTGACAGCAGCCGCCCAGGATGGTGCTGCAGTGCTGGTAGGAGCGTTAAAGTGGTGCCCGGAACCATCTTACATTCTCCATATCAGCACTACTTATCCTACCTTCTTGTTCATCAAAACAGGACTACCGGGCTAGTCCTGCTGTCTTCTTACAAACAATACACAACTCAAACCTCACTTATTTTTTTCACATAAGTTCTTTTGTCATCTCATGGCTGCACGATCTTTCTTTTTTTTTATGTAATCACGACAAACCTATTGCCCCCTAGTCCCCGTCAAGATGAGGCCCTAAGAATCTCCGGGTTCCTGCCTGACTGTACGGCCAACGAGAGGGAGGGCTGTGGCCGCAGTGACACTGGCCCCTTCCACGACCTTTCCCTCTCTGGTAAACCTACCGCTTTTGACTAGTCGCTATACCAACGTTGTTGGTCTCTCAAGTAATCTTTCTTCTGTTGAAGACCTGTCTAGTACCTCTGCTAATATCTGAGTTTCTCTATGAGATCCCAATTGTCTAATGATGTTCTCACTAACCACCTTCTCCAACCATAATCTCCACTCACCATTCCGGTTCAGGGGTGGTGCCTGTGCTTATTCCACCATCAACACACCTCTTGCACGCCTGGAGGACCTTGAGTCCCCAAACTTTGATGCTATGTGGCTCCAGTCTGTCTCACAACTACCATATTTTTCCTTTGCTTCTCCTCGCGTCTAAACTCCTGCCATGAGACTCTGGCATCCTCTCACACGGAAGCGGAGATCCTGTACTGAGGAAATTTCAACGTTCACCACAGGGAATGGTTGAATTCCTCCCATACGGATGGTGGAGGGACTGAAGCCCTCACGTTCTCTATTCTCAATGATCTAGAGCAAATTATCTCCCCCCCTACCCATATTCCTGACCGCTGTGACCACACTTCTTATATTATGGATCTGATTTACACCTCTAATCCTTCGCGCTGTAGCAATACAATCTCGCTCCCAATTGGTTCAACTGACCACACTCATGAATGTATCTATCATAACGGCACTTTCCCCTCCAGCGGCCCCTTCAAAACGTAAATATCGGCATTTCAACAAAGCTGAATGGAATAACTTAAGATTCTTTTCTGACTTTCCTCGAGTAAATTACTGTCTTTGGTGATACTTTTGTCCCTGCCAAACCCATAACGGAGCTTATTGTCACGGGAATGGAAGTAGTTATCTCCTCCTCTTCCTCCGAGATGACCTCTTCTTCCAGTCCATCGTTCACCCGTTCCTGTTCTGAGGGCATTCAGGCAAGGGATCAATCATATCAGGCTTGGGAAAACTCCTATTCAGCATGTATCACTGCCCGTGATTTAGCAAGCGTGTTATCCGTGAGGCGAGGCGTTCCATTAGTCACACGAAGTGTGATCATCTCTCCTCGTCTTCCATTGATAGGTCTCTCTGTCTTTAGCAATGGGCGTAGCAAACAAATCATGTCGCTCTACCAATCCCTTTACTTTTACGCTCTGACGGTACTATAGCCGTCTCTCCAGTACGCAGAGCAATTCTCTTTGGTTCCCGTTTCTTCTTGGATAACTTTAGCATTCTTTCACCCCCTGATGCTCCTCTTCCCGTAATCTCTTTTCGAACTGTTTGAAAAGCGTTTCTCTCTCAGGACACAAGCAAGGCTTATGATCCTGATGACATCCATCCAGGTGTACTGAAAGATTGTGCCTCTGAACTTGCATCTGTGCTTGCTCGTCTGTTCCGTTTCTGTTTAAAAACCAAAACTTTTCCTTCTTCTTAGATGCTTGCGTTGGTACATCCAGTCCCTAAGAAGGATGACCGTTCTGACTCTCTACCATTTCTAAAGTCTTTGAATCCCTCCTCAACTCCCAATATCCTCAGACATCTTGAATCTAACAGCTGCCTCTATGATCATCAGTATGGCTTCCGTAAGGCAAGATCCACTGGTGATATTCTTCCCTGTTTTAGTAATGTCTGTTCAAAAGCCCTGAAAAATTTTGGGTAATCCTATGTAGTTGCCCTTGAGATATTCAAAGCTTTTGACAAGGTGTGGCAGCGTAGTACCGTCTTTAAACTCCTCTCTTTTGCCTTCCCTCCTTCGCTTTGCTCCTTCTCTGGTCGATCTATCTCCGTGGTTGTTGATGGATCAGCCTCCCCATCTTTCTCCATCAAGAGCGGTGTCCCTCAAGGTTCTGACCTGTCCCCTACACATTTTCTCTTTTATCGACGAATTCCTTTCTTCCACAAATAACCAAATGCGTCCATGGGTTGACTAACCAAACACTGCATTCATCCGCATCTTCCAATTCTGCTCCCTCTACTTTTCACTCGATCTGCATTTCGTCTATTTACAACTTTCTCAATAAACTCGGACTTGGACAGAATATGTCAGTGGGGTAGACGAAATCTGGTTAAGTTTAATGCCTCCAAGACCCAAGTTTCTGCCCGTCTCAAATGAAAATTCCGCACAAATTTTCTCTCTCCTTTGACGATTCTGTAATTCCACCTCTTGACTCAATGAGCATACTTGATATTACTATAATATCCACTCTACCTTGGAAACCCCATATTGCTGAAATAGCTCAATCTGCCTCTAAGAAACTGGGAGTCCTGTTTAGATGTCGACATCTGTACAGGACGACTTCTTTAAACTTGCATCAATATGGTATTGGACTAATGTTTGTTATTTTTGGTGAACTGGAAGCGAATAAAGATGAAATCCCTATGCAAAGTTTATGTTCGTGTAACCTATAGCTGAATTACGGATATGTCAGTGAATTAAAAAGAAAATGATGTTACGGTTATGAAAGCAAAGAAATTTGCTTGACTGTAAACATGATTTAGACATATTTTTACATAACTATAAGTTACTCATAAAACAGAAGAATGAATAATAAAAAAAACTAACCTGAAGATTGACTGATCCGGTTAACATCAGTATTCAAGCGTAGTCTCATCTTCTCTTCAAATGTTTGAAACGTTTTCTCTCCTTGTCCCTTCCATGGTGGCTGGTGTGGAATGTCTCAGGTCACACAGTTAAGATGGCCATTTGAGAGTATTCGTTCTTAACCTGTGTCGAGAACCGCAACCGCTGTTTCCATGTTCTTTAATTTCAAAGAGCAATCGTTGCGACTATCATTCAACTCTCTCTTTGAGGCAAAGCTACAGTTTACTGGCTGTATCTTCGATGGAAGGATGTCTATAGTAGCCATAGCTGCTAATGGATGTAGCGGTAAAATACTGCCGAATCTGCCCTTCCAGTACTTCCGCACACCAACACAAACCAGCGGCACAATCTCGTTGTCGTAACAGCATTTGGGAACATGTCCATTATGCCGTATTTTACATCCCGCTTTCAACAGCCATATCGTCTCTATCACGTATTTTACTCCCCGCTTTCAACAGCCATATCGTCTGTTTCACGTATTTTACTCCCCGCTTGCTTTCAACAGCCATATCGTCTCTTTCAGAGTATTAGCATCTAAAGAAGACAATATATCTTCTGCCTTCCTTTGCACGCTACAAGTTACCCTGTTCAAATGTTCAAAATCATGTAGTAAAATTACGTGGCAGAATAAGTTCCATACGTCAGAGATGCCTCTTGCTTGCTTCTTTAGCGTAGGGAGAGAAAAAAAAAAATCTTTCACGTCATGCACAGGAAACTTCATTTCCTCTGTGGGATCAGATGAGCATGACTTAATGGTCGTTGGCATTTGATGCAGTTACCCAACTTTTTCGTGTAATGCAGTGTTCAGGTCATGTTGTATTGTTCCTGTGACCAGCAACTCCCGATGAAAATTTGGAAATATGATGTAACCAATTCTCTTCGTTAATGATAAAGTCGATAATTATCGGCGCCAGCAGATTGAAAGGAGTCATTTAGTACACTGTGAATACGGTGAACTGTTGTGTTTTCATCCTGTTCTCTGAAGCATATAAATCGTCCAGTGGCTTTATCCTCATCACTGTAACGTGATAAACATCAGTACTTGCGCCATCCTTAATATCTGATGACTTGTCAACTTGTCATGGCGTAATCTCTATTTCTTCAATGTAAACCGACGTCATGAATCCGTCTACGAACAGTATTGTCCGAGGGAAGAATTCTTTACCACTCTTATCTACCTTCTACTCTAAACATTGTCTGTATCACAGCATCTACACGAGTAGGGGATTTGTCCCTCTGGATGCGTAAACTTCATTGTTTTAAACAACCAGTAATGCTACTAGGCTGATGGCCTTTTGAGCTGTCAAAAAAAAAAAAAATTTGAGTGGGTGGGGACAAAATTCAATCTGTTGTTTTCTAGCATTTAAAAGTCTCTCAAAGTAGTCCTGCGGTGTGTCAGAAAAGGATATACTAACCTTTAGCTGACGAATGTCTCTTTACCTTACCAGTAACCATCGCTTCATACGACGAAATTTTCACTGCAGGCGATATATTCCGTATCAGTTTTAAGTTCATGGCCACACCAACTGAATCCCATTGGCAAATCACTTTTCAGGTCTGCACGACTTCTCTTAAGATTCCAGTTTACTTCGTTTCTCATCTGAAAGGTCAGCTCCAACCGTTCCCCTTCCATTTCCACCATCGAACATCAACTCATCCTCACCACTACAGTTTTTTTTTCTTCACGGTTCCTTTGTGGATATCCATATCTTTAAGCACAATTTCTTTTTGGTTTTAACACTTTCGCAGCTGCATCTGAGAACTGCTATGGAGTTGGGTGTGTACTGGTTGGCCGAGGGTGATGTGGCATGAAGTTGCAATGTCATCTGGGCATGAATCATGTGGGTATCAGACCCGTAGATATGAAAAAAAAAAAGTTCTTTTGAACATCGTCTCTATAAAGTGTTCTTGTATTTTTAGCTTTTCGGGTGTTATTCATTCCACTGTTACATCAGTAAGAGAAAAATCTCACTCAAATTTCTGTTGTATTGCAGAAGCCCAATAAGAACACACTGGGGCCACTGATGACTGGGAAAACTGTAATCAAAGATCAGCGACGCTTATGACAGTAATGGCCTCTGGTTCAGTGTCTTAAATTATAAATGTTTTTAATTCAGTGTTCAGTGCGTGACGTGTACGAACATATTAAACAATAAATGACATTTTCCTAACTGAACCCAACTCCCCCCACACGCATATATCGTGCAAGTTAATTGAAAGAAAAAAAAAAACAAAAAAAAAAAAAATTTATATATATATATATATATATATATATATATATATATATATATATATATATTTTTTTTTTTTTTTTTTTTCTTATACTTTGTCGCTGTCTCCCGCGTTTGCGAGGTAGCGCAAGGAAACAGACGAAAGAAATGGCCCAACCCCCCCCCATACACATGTACATACACACGTCCACACACGCAATATACATACCTACACAGCTTTCCATGGTTTACCCCGGACGCTTCACATGCCTTGATTCAATCCACTGACAGCACGTCAACCCCTGTATACCACATCGCTCCAATTCACTCTATTCCTTGCCCTCCTTTCACCCTCCTGCATGTTCAGGCCCCGATCACACAAAATCCTTTTCACTCCATCTTTCCACCTCCAATTTGGTCTCCCTCTTCTCCTCGTTCCCTCCACCTCCGACACATATATCCTCTTGGTCAATCTTTCCTCACTCATTCTCTCCATGTGCCCAAACCATTTCAAAACACCCTCTTCTGCTCTCTCAACCACGCTCTTTTTATTTCCACACATCTCTCTTACCCTTACGTTACTTACTCGATCAAACCACCTCACACCACACATTGTCCTCAAACATCTCATTTCCAGCACATCCATCCTCCTGCGCACAACTCTATCCATATCCCACGCCTCGCAACCATACAACATTGTTGGAACTACTATTCCTTCAAACATACCCATTTTTGCTTTCCGGGATAATGTTCTCGACTTCCACACATTTTTCAAGGCTCCCAAAATTTTCGCCCCCTCCCCCACCCTATGATCCACTTCCGCTTCCATGGTTCCATCCGCTGACAGATCCACTCCCAGATATCTAAAACACTTCACTTCCTCCAGTTTTTCTCCATTCAAACTCACCTCCCAATTGACTTGACCCTCAACCCTACTGTACCTAATAACCTTGCTCTTATTCACATTTACTCTTAACTTTCTTCTTCCACACACTTTACCAAACTCCGTCACCAGCTTCTGCAGTTTCTCACATGAATCCGCCACCAGCGCTGTATCATCAGCAAACAACAACTGACTCACTTCCCAAGCTCTCTCATCCCCAACAGACTTCATACTTGCCCCTCTTTCCAAGACTCTTGCATTTACCTCCCTAACAACCCCATCCATAAACAGTAAATTTTAGGGAGAATAAAAAGATGTTCTGGAAGGAGGTAAATAGGGTGCGTAAGACAAGGGAGCAAATGGGAACTTCAGTGAAGGGCGCAAATGGGGAGGTGATAACAAGTAGTGGTGATGTGAGAAGGAGATGGAATGAGTATTTTGAAGGTTTGTTGAATGTGTCTGATGACAGAGTGGCAGATATAGGGTGTTTGGGTCGAGGTGGTGTGCAAAGTGAGAGGGTTAGGGAAAATGATTTGGTAAACAGAGAAGAGGTAGTAAAAGCTTTGCGGAAGATGAAAGCCGGCAAGGCAGCAGGGTTGGATGGTATTGCAGTGGAATTTATTAAAAAAGGGGGTGACTGTATTGTTGACTGGTTGGTAAGGTTATTTAATGTATGTATGACTCATGGTGAGGTGCCTGAGGATTGGCGGAATGCGTGCATAGTGCCATTGTACAAAGGCAAAGGGGATAAGAGTGAGTGCTCAAATTACAGAGGTATAAGTTTGTTGAGTATTCCTGGTAAATTATATGGGAGAGTATTGATTGAGAGGGTGAAGGCATGTACAGAGCATCAGATTGGGGAAGAGCAGTGTGGTTTCAGAAGTGGTAGAGGATGTGTGGATCAGGTGTTTGCTTTGAAGAATGTATGTGAGAAATACTTAGAAAAGCAAATGGATTTGTATGTAGCATTTATGGATCTGGAGAAGGCATATGATAGAGTTGATAGAGATGCTCTGTGGAAGGTATTAAGAATATATGGTGTGGGAGGCAAGTTGTTAGAAGCAGTGAAAAGTTTTTATCGAGGATGCAAGGCATGTGTACGTGTAGGAAGAGAGGAAAGTGATTGGTTCTCAGTGAATGTAGGTTTGCGGCAGGGGTGTGTGATGTCTCCATGGTTGTTTAATTTGTTTATATATATATATATATATATATATATATATATATGTGGGGGAGGGGGCATTGAAAAATGTGTGGAAGGCGAGAACATTATATCGAAAAGCAAAAATGGGTATGTTTGAAGGAATAGTGGTTCCAACAATGTTATATGGCTACGAGGTGTGGGCTATAGATAGGGTAGTGCAGAGGTGGGTGGATGTGTTGGTAATGAGATGTTTGAGGACAATATGTGGTGTGAGGTGGTTTGACCGAGTAAGTAATGAAAGGGTGAGAGAGATGTGTGGTAATAAAAAGAGTGTGGTTGAGAGAGGAGAAGATGGTGTATTGAAATGGTTTGATGACATGGAGAGAATGAGTGAGGAAAGATTGACAAAGAGGATATATGTGTCAGAGGTGGAGGGAATGAGAAGTGGGAGACCAAATTGGAGGTGGAAGGATGGAGTGAAAAAGATTTTGAGCGATCGGGGCCTGAACATGCAGGAGGGTGAAAGACATGCAAGGAATAGAGTGAATTGAAACGATGTGATATACAGGGGTCGACGTGCTGTCAATGGATTGAACCAGGACACGTGAAGAGTCTGGGGTAAACCACGGAAAGTTTTGTGGGGCCTATATGTGGAAAGGGAGCTGTGGTTTCGGTGCATTCTACCTGACAACTAGAAACTGAGTGTGAATGAATGTGACCTTTGTTGTCTTTTCCTAGCGCTACCTCGCGCACATGCGGGGGGAGGGAGTTGTCATTTCGTGTGGCAGGGTGTTGACGGGAATGGATAAAGGCAGCAAGTATGAATTATGTACATGTGTATATATGTATACGTCTGTGTATGTATATATATGTATATATATACATGTATAGTTATGTATATATGTGTGTGTAGACATGTATGTAGGTGGGTTGGGCCATTCTTTCGTCTGTTTCCTTGTGCTTCCTCGCTAATGCGGGAGACAGCAACAAAGTATAATAAATAGATAAATATCATCACCTTCTTAGTAAGGTGTCATATCAGATATTTTCTATTTTCATGTTATATCTTAAAATGAGATTGAAAACTCATAGTGTATCAGCCCCTGACTCTTTTGTACTCAGTTCATACAGGAAGTTTCCCTATAAATACTCTGTGCAAACTGTTTCTACATCATTTTCCTTCACCATATGGTTCTCAAGTACTTCCAGTGAAGTTTCCCTAAACAAACTCTATGAATCTGTATCTCCATTACTCACCTTAACTATACAGGTCTCAAGTATTTCCAATCAATTACTTTATGGATGAAAATCTTCATTATTAGAGCTCTGGCATCCCTAAGCATGGCTTGTCTCACTGGCTTTTGCACCATTCTGATCATGCCTTCATTATCTTCAATTAAACAATTTTTCTGGCTTGTCGAAAATTCATTGGCAAACTGTAAATCATGACATCTATTATGCAGATTTTCCTGTTTTTTTCCTCTATGTACTGTGTGTGTACATGCATGCGTGTGTCTGAATCTTAACTGCAAAAAATAATCTGCTAATCTGTAATGGAACCAAAGTGGCCATTTAGTAACAGTTAAAACGTTTTAATATGGTTTGCATCACACTATATATCATTAACTTACAATAATGTCGACATGCATGCAGTTGCATAGCCAGCATAAAAATTATTGAGAAAATATTAACATGAATATGCTTAGTTCATTAACAATTATAGATGGTCATGAACAAATATTTCATGAGTGAAATAAACACTCATTTTAACTAATACTTAACTTTTCATTACTATGAAGATAAACCATCATAAACAAAATGGAAAACTATAAATGAATGTTATCTAATCTGACTTTTGTTCGAAGAACCATCATTGAATCTTTATAGATAAATATATCTAATTCCGAATTCTTAATGGGGATCCTGACAGATCAGTGTACCTTGAAGCTATAGCTTGCAGCAAAGATTATACATCAACAGAATGAGAAAAGTATTACATAAAGTATGGTACATACAGAAAAATACACTGATCTCTTATGCAAATATGGCAGTATCTCTTGATATAAAAGAACAAGAATCAACCAAGCACTGAGGATACAGGGGAAGATGTGACCCATTATGCAGTACAAGTGTGATACACCTTCAAGAGTTTCAATAAAATACATTAGTTTATGTATGTAAGGATATATATTACTGATGTAAATAATATTAGTAGTTACAGTTATGATAATTATACACCTTCAACTGTAAAACGAACAAGATAGGCTTGTTAGACCAACTCCATTCACGTATCTATTAAAATCTTATAAGCATGTCCAACTCCAATAGCAAGGAAGGGAGCCACACACACTACCTTGATAAGAATTGGTACAACTGTTCAACTCCATTAACATGAAGCAGGGAGGGGTTAAAGACATAGTTTCTATTCTACAGTATTTATTATTCCATATTTACTCTGTAGAGTACAGTATATAAATTATAAAGAATAAATAAAAGCTCTAATAAATACTAACATAAAGAAAGCACAGAAAACATGTTCAACCAGATTGTAATAGGAAGAAAGCACCAGAACAAAGTCCTAATAAATACTAATATGAAGAAAGTACTGTAAATATGTTGTGAATTCTAACAAAAAGAAAACACTACAACAGTCAAATACAAAAGAAGTTCTGAATAATATTGGTTGGCAGAGATGTGTGCATGAATGATGCACGCTATAAGTAAAAGTCCAGCATTTTTGGCAAAACTCTATACTTTGGAATTCTTTGGAATGTAATTTAGTTTCTCATAAGATTTCCGACATCAGGTAACAGACTGCAAAGAGATCTCTCATCATGCAACTTCATTATCTGAGTATTACCCTGCATTACACATGCTTGCATCTTTCAAGTTATAAGAAATCTAGAAAGATTACTCCTTAATTTCTACACTACTGAATTTCTCTTAATGTTAAAACTCCTGTAATGCTTTCAGAGATTAAGAAGTATGGATATCATTTCATAACTGTTAATGGATTACCAAAGGCTCCACCTGCAAGAGACTACTTCGTGAGAGAAAAGTCACCTTGGTGAGGCTGTATCATTGGAAATACGGTCTCGTTTAAGAACTCATCATTCCAAAGGAGCCTACGTTTCCCTGCTACTGGAAGTAGTGCAGCCTCATGTTGCAGGTGCCTTTAAAAAGGATCCTGGGGAACAACAGGACTCCTGCACAGAAACTGGTTCTGTGGTAACTGAAAATAAATAACATGAAGACTGAATTTGGTTAAAAAAGAGCAACACTCAGAAACTTTGATCATGTGGCTAATACAGCATAATCACTATGAAGATTTTCATAATCAATTTTGAGGAAATCAAGATGAGGTTAGTCTATCTTTCTATAATCCAATAAAGTTAATCATCAGAGATATTCCATTAAAACTGAAACAAAAGAAGTTATAAAGAAGAAAGATGCAAAAATCATGAAAGACCTTTACCTACCCACAAAAGTACATATGATGTGGCTAACAAATTAGAATACATAGAGCAATAAAAGACATCTGCACTGGGCAACTACCACTTCTGTCACCAAAATACCAGATATGGCCAATGAGATAACTGTGAAATAAAAAATGTAGAAACAAAGGTTTGTATTCTAATGCCATGCATGTTTTTCTTTACTTATTCTTTTATAGAGTCTTATAAAATATCTTTGGTGGTAATGTGCCCATAAGCTGAGTTACCCTAATAATCACAAAAAAGTACTTTTAAATTACTTTAAGATGAGTACAACTTCTGTTTCTTAACGAAATTTCATAGATAATCACTACAAATACTATATTAAGGAATGGAATTCTACAACCACACTGTTCTGAGCCAACATTCATTATAAATTGCCAATCAATATCAAATTTTTAAATAAGATACAGGATATGAGCATATGAACATTTTGTCATAGTTCTAAGAATATTTAACTAATCAAGTATAATCATCACATAAAAAGGTTAGCATCACTGATCAAGTTAACTAGCGACTAGTTACAAAAGGTTTCCTAGGCATCTAAAATCTCTTTTTGAATATATCTCATTTGGGATAGTACATGCAAATCTTTATGGATAGCATCATGAAGCACAAGCAACTCCTTAATCAATCAAATAATTAACCTCTTAATGACCTTTATGGCAAAATTGTAGTAAGCAACTGTATTTTCCCAGATCATTCAAGATTATTAAGCACACAAATTATTCTATTCTACCCAACTGTTTAGTAATCTGGATAATCTAATGAGATGTCAATTTCCTCTTTAATAAAGACACTAGTTTCAGCACTCTCTCTTTTCACACAATTTTCAGAAATATGAGACTTAACATTTGGCTGATTTAGACACTTCTGATTCTTCTCATAATCCTCTAAAAAATTACTTTGATATTCACGCATAATTCCTGATTCACACTGGACAGGCATTGCTTCACAACTGCTTGGGTCTAAGGATTTACAATGAACATGTTCTAAGGAGTCACAGTGGACAGGTTCATCAGGTTCTGAGTTAATATCACACTCAACATATTCAAATGGTGTCATATTTAGGAGAACACCATTTCCACTAGAAAAACTTGCTGGAGTTTCATGTGAAAATTCTTTATAATACATTTTTGACCTTTCATTTGAATGCAGTTTCACATGAGCATTGTAATTACTTCTGTTACCAAATCTTCGGCCACAGAGCATACACTGATATGGCTTTTCACCAGTGTGCATAGTCATGTGGGTATTCAGATTACTTGAATAACTAAATCCTTTGCCACACACAGGACACTTGTAAGGTGTTTCTTCTAAGTGCAGACTCATGTGGGAAGTCAAAGAACTTTTCTGAGCAAATACTTTGCTGCAGTGGTTACAAACAAAAGGTTTTTCTCCAGTATGCATCCTAATATGAGAAACAAGTGTGCTTTTCTTTGTAAATTCTTTATCACATTCTTCACAATGATATGGTTTCTCTCCTGTGTGAATCCTCATATGTGAAGTCAGATTACATTTGTGTGAAAATACTTTGTCACATTCCTCACAAGGATACTTCTTTTCCTGTGTATGTAAATTCATATGTGATGTTAAGTTGCATTTCACTGAAAATTCTTTTCCACAGTACTCACATCTATAGGGCTTGTCACCTGAATGAAGCCTTATATGACATTTAAGGGAGCTTTTTTTAGTAAACTTCCTTCCACAAAGATTACATTCAAATGGCTTTTCACCTGTATGCTTTCTCTGATGTTCTAGAAGACCACTAGCAAAAGAAAATCCTTTGCCACAATCAGAGCACTTGTGTGGTGTAACATCCATATGTATCAGCATATGAGAGGTAAGTGGGCTTTTTTGGGTAAAAGATTCACCACATACCTCACATTTATATGGTCTTTCACCAGTATGGAGTCTTATATGAATGTTTAATGTGGACTTTGATGAAAACTGTCTTCTGCAAATCTGACAGTGATAAGGTTTCTCACCAGTATGAACCCTCATGTGTGAGAGTAAATTGTGCTTATTATAGAAACCTTTGCCACAGACACTACAGTGATGACGTCTTTCAATAGAATGAAGAGCTGCATGAGAACTTAAGTTCTTCTTTTTTGAAAAGAATTTACCACAAATATTACAACCAAATGGCTTTTCCCCTGTGTGAGTCCTCGTATGGCTAACAAGATCACATTTTGCTGCAAAGAATTTCCCACAGTCACTACACTTGTGAGATGGATTATCACTACATATATCAGGCTGAAGTGTATTTATACTTTTACAGCAGTGCAACCTTAGATGTGATGAAAGGTCAGTCTCACTGGTAAACCCTTTAACACAATCATTACATGCAGGAGATGTGTCTGCAGCATGAATCTTCATATGACAAACAATTTCACTCTGATCAGAAAAAGTTATTCTGCATTTCATGCACGTATACAGATTTTCAGAGGAGAGTAGTCTTATGCCTGGAGTAAGATGATTTTTCACAAATTCAGTTTCATTCTGAGCAGAGTCGATTCTGTTGTCAGCATTACTAGCGCTTGAAGCTAGCATATCCTTTTCTTCTTGGTGAGTCTCTTCTCCCATTGTATACCCCTAAAATCTGGAACAAAAAAATATTATAAAGGCAGTGTCCATATGAAAAGATAATTTAAAGTAAAGCCTCATTAATAGATGGCCAACCAATGCAAAATGCTATAAAGTACTTGATTAAAACAGCAAAGAAATATACACATTACAGAATAAGCAAGTTATTATGACTTTTAGATGTGAAATACACACATACATAACTGGTCTATGTCAGGAATCATTTTTTCATCATGAAGACTAACAGATACCACGACCTTAACACTATGGATCACTAAAGAGTGGAGTTTTAAACCCAATGTATTCTACAAAAACAATTTGATCCTTCTAGATTTTTGTTTCGTTTAAGGTCAGGTTAAACAAAGTGGGATTCATATAATATTCAGCAAACAACATAACAAGTACTGCACCACTGAAATTAGTTAAGTACTTGAACAAATGAATGTGGGAACTGGTTGTGGAACTCTCTCTCTCTCTCTCTCTCTCTCTCTCTCTCTCTCTCTCTCTCTCTCTCTCTCTATATATATATATATATATATATATGTATATACACATATGTGGTATAACGGGGTCAACGTGCAGTCAATGGATTGAACCGGGGCATGTGAAACATCTGGGGTAAACCATGGGGCATGGATGTGGAAAGGGAGCTGTGGTTTCGGTGCATTACACATGACAGCTAGAGACTGAGTGCAAACAAATGTGGCCTTTTTTGTCTTTTCCTGGCACTACCTCCCTGGAATGGGGGGATGTTATTTCGTGTGTGGCAGGGTGGCAATGGGAATGGATGAATGCAGCAAATATGGATATGTAAATGAGTATATATGTCTGGTATGTATATGTATGTATACGTTGAAATGCATATGTATGTATATGTGTGTGTCTGGGTGCTTATGTATATACATGTGCATGTGGGTGGGTTGGGCCATTCCTCGCCTGTTTCCTTGCACTACCTCTAATGCGGAAGATGGTGGTTAAATATAATAATAATGAAATATATATATAAATATATATATATATAATGGCGTCCTAGCTTCGTCTCTTCGATGTATATCAACTGACATATTTCTCTCTCGTGTCTCCCCTGATGATGTGATTATTACACGAGTGCACTTCGGAACTTATCGTGTTTCATTTTCCCCATGGACTCATAGGAAAATATATATATATATATATATATTCCATACTATTCGCCATTTCCCGCGATAGCGAGGTAGCGTTAAGAACAGAGGACTGGGCCTTTGAGGGAATATCCTCACCTGGCCCCCTTCTCTGTTCCTTCTTTTGGAAAATTAAAAAAAAAAACGAGAGGGGAGGATTTCCAGCCTCCCGCTCCCTTCTCTTTTAGTTGCCTTCTACAACACGCACGGAATACGTGGGAAGTATTCTTTCTCCCCTATTCCCAGGGATAGGGGAGAAAGTAATTACCAAGTAAGTAATGAAATACATATATATATATATATATATATATATATATATATATATATATATATATATATATTTTCTTTTCTTTTTCTTTCTTTCAAACTATTTGCCATTTCCTGCATTAGCAAGGTAGCGTTAAGAACATAGGCCTGGGCCTCAGGGAATATCCTCACCTGACCCCATTCTCTGTTCCTTCTTTTGGAAAATTAAAAAATAAAAAAATGAGAGGGGAGGATTTCCAGCCCCCCGCTCCCTCCCCTTTTAGTCGCCTTCTACGACACGCAGGGAATACGTGGGAAGTATTCTTTCTCCCCTATCCCCAGGGATAATATATATATATATATATATATATATATATATATATATATATATATATATATATATATATATATATATATATATATATATGATAGAGTTGATAGAGATGCTTTGTGGGATATAAGTTGCTAAAAGCAATGAAAAGTGTTTATCAAGGATGTAAGGTATGTGTACGAGTAGAGAGAGAGGAAAGTGATTGGTTCCCAACAACAACTGACTCACTTCCCAAGCCCTCTTATCCACAACAGACTGCATACTTGTGGCAGGGGTGCATGACGTCTCCATGGCTGTTTAATTTGTTTATGGATGGAGTTGTTAGGGAGGTGAATGCAAGAGTTCTGGAGATAGGGGCAAGTATGCAGTTTGTTGTGGATGAGAGGGTTTGGGAAGTGAGTCAGTTGTTATTCGCTGATAATACAGTGCTGGTGGCTGATTTGGGTGAGAAACTGCAGAAGTTGGTGACTGAGTTTGGTAAAGTGTGTGAAAGAAGAAAGCTGAGAGTAAATGTGAATAAGAGCAAGGCTATTAGGTTCAGTACAGTTGAGGGACAAGTCAATTGGGAGGTAAGTCTGAAGGGAGAAATGCAGGGGGAAGTGAAGTGCTTTAGATATCTGGGAGTGGATTTAGCAGCAGATGGAACCATGGAAGCGGAAGTGAGTCACAAGGTGGGGGAGGGGGCAAAGGTTCTGGGAGCATTGAAAATGTGTGGAAGGTGAGAACGTTATCTCAGAGAGCAAAAATGGGTATGTTTGAAGGAAAAGTGGTTCCAACAATGTTATGTGGTTGCGAGGCATGGGTTATAGATAGGGTTGTACGGTGGAGGTTGGATGTGTTGGAAATGAGATGTTTGAGGACAATATGTGGTGTTAGGTGGTTTGATAAAGTAAGTAATGAAAGGGTAAGAGAGATGTGTAGTAATAAAAAGAGCGTGGTTGAGAGCGCAGAAGAGGGTGTATTGAAATAGTTTGGTCACATGGAGAGAATGAGGGAGGAAAGATTGACAAAGAGGATATGTGTCAGAGGTGGAAGGAACGAGAAGTGGGAGACCAAACTGGAGGTGGAAGGATGGCGTGAAAAAGATTTTGAGCAATCTTAATGTGCAAAGAGAGGCAACTGGAGGGATGTCTGATCATTATCATGTGGAGGCGAAGGTAAAGATTTATAGAGGTTTTCAGAAAAGAAGAGATAATGTTGGGGTGAAGAAAGTGGTGAGAGTAAGTGAGCTTGGAAAGGAGACTTGTGTGAGGAAGTACCAGGAGAGATTGAGTGCAGAATGGAAAAAGGTGAGAGCAAAAGACATAAGGGGAGTGGGGAAGGAACGGGATGTATTTAGGGAAGCAGTGATGGCTTGCGCAAAAGATTCCTGTGGCATGAGAATGGCGGGAGGTGGGCAGATTAGAAAAGGTAGTGAGTGGTGGGATGAAGAAGTAAGATTGTTAGTGAAAGAGAAGAGAGAGGCATTTGGACAATTTTGCAGGAAAATTGTGCAAATGACTGGGAGATGTATAAAAGAAAGAGGCAGGAGGTCAAGAGAAAAAAAGAGGGCAAATGAGTGTTGGGATGAGAGAGTATTGTTAAATTTTAAGGAGAATAAAAAGACGTTTTGGAAGGAGGCAAATAAAGTGCTTAAGACAAGAGAACAAATGGGAACATTGGTGAGATGGAGATGGAGTGAGTATTTTGAAGGTTTGTTGAATATGTTTGATGATACAGTGGCAGACATAGGGTGTTTTGGTTTAGGTGGTGTGTGAAGTGAGAGGGTCAAGGAGAATGGTTTGATAAACAGAGAAGAGGTAGTGAAAGCTTTACAGAAGATGAAAGCCAGCAAGGTGGTGTGTTTGGATGGTACTGCCGAGGAATTTATCAAAAAAGGAGGTGATGGTGTTGTTGACTGGTTGGTGAGGATGTTCAATGTATGTATGGTTCATGGTGAAGTGCCTGAAGATTGACAATATGCATGCATAATGCCAGTATACGAAGGCAAAGGGGATAAAGGTGAGTGTTCAAATTACAGAGGTATAATTCTATGGGAGGGTATTGATTGAGGGGGTGAAGGCATGTACAGAGTATCAGATTGGGGAAGAGCAGTGTGGTTTCGGAAGTGTTTGCTTGGAAGAATGTATGTGAGAAATACTTAGAAAAACAAATGGATTTGTCTTTTTTTTCTTTCGTACTATTCGCCATTTCCCGCATTAGCGAGGTAGCATTATCAACAGAGGACTGGGCCTTAGAGGGAATATCCTCACCTGGCCCCCCTCTCTGTTCCTTCCTTTGGAAAAAAAAAAAAAAAAAATGGATTTGTATGTAGCATTTATAGATCTGGAGAAGACATATGATAAGAGTTGATACAGATGCTCTGTAGAAGGTATTAAGAGTATATGTTGTGGGAGATAAATTGCTAGAAGTGATGAAATGTTCTTATCAAGGATGTAAGGCATGTGTACGAGCAGGAAGAGAGGAAAGTGACTGGTTCTCAGTGAATGTCGGTTTGTGGCAGGGGTGCGTGATGTCTCCATGGTTGTTTAATTTGTTTATGAATGGAGTTGTTAAGGAGGTGAATGCAAGAGTTTTGGAGAGAGAGGCAAGTATGCAGTCTGTTGTGAATAAGAGTGCTTGGGAAGTGAGTCAGTTGTTGTTTGCTGATGATACAGCGCTGGTGGCTGATTCGGGTGAGAAACTGCAGAAGCTGATGACTCAGTTTGGTAAAGTGTGTGAAAGAAGCAAGCTGAGAGTAAATGTGAATAAGAGCAAGGTTATTAGGTTCAGTAGGGTTGAGGGACAAGTCAACTGGGAGGTAAGTTTGAAAGAAGAAAAACTGGAGGAAGTGAAGTGTTCTTAGATATCTGAGTGTGGAAGCAGGAGTGAGTCACACAGTGGGGGAGGGGGCGAAGGTTCTGGGAGCATTGAAAAATGTGTGGAAGGCGAGAACATTATCTCGGAGAACAAAAATGGGTGTTTGAAGGAATAGAGGTTCCAACAATGTTATATGCTTGCAAGGCATGGACTATAGATAGGGTTGTGCGGAGGAGGGAGGATGTGTTGAAATGAGATGTTTGAGGACAATATGTGGTGTGAGGTGGTTTGATCGAGTAAGTAATGAAAGGGTTAGAGAGATGCGTGGTAATAAATAGAGTATGGTTGAGAGAGCAGAAGAGGGTGTACTGAAATGGTTTGGTCACATGGAGAGAATGAGTGAGAAAAGATTGACAAAGAGGATATATGTGTCAGAGGTGGAGGGAACAAGGAGAAGTGGGAGACCAAATTGGAGGTGGAAGGATGGAGTGAAAAAGATTTTGAACGATCAGGGCCTGAACATACATGAGGATGAAAGGCGTGCAAGGAATAGAGTGAATTGGAACGATGTGGTATACCAGGGTCGACTTGCTGTCAATGGATTGAACCAGGACATGTGAAGTGTCTGGGGTAAACCATAGAAAGTTTTGCGGGGCCTGGATGTGAAAAGGGTGCATTATACATGACAGCTAGAGACTGAGTGTGAACGAATGTGGCCCTTGTTGTCTTTTCCTAGCGCTACCTCATGCGTGTGTGGGGGGGGAGGGGGTGCCATTTCATGTGTGGTGAGGTGGCGACGGGAAAGGATGAAGGCAGCAAATATGAATATGTACTTGTGTATATATGTATATGTCTGTGTGTGTATATGTATGTATACATTGAAATGTATAGGTATGTATATGTGCGTGTGTGGGCGTTTATGTATATACATGTGTATGTAGGTGGGTTGGGCCATTCTTTCGTCTGTTTCCTTGTGCTACCTCACTAACACTGGAGACAGCGACAAAGTATAATAGAATAAATGAAAATAATATAATAATATATATATACACACACACACACACACACACTTATCCATACATGTACACATAAATACACATGTACATATTAATACTTGCTTGCCTTCATCCATTCCTGGCATTACCCAGCCCCATAGGAAACAGCATTGCTACCCCCTGCTTGAGTGAGGTAGTGCCAGGAAAACAGACAAAAAGGCCACATTCGTTCACACTCAGTATCTAGCAGTCATGTATAATACACCGAAACCATTGCTCCCTATCCACATCCAGGCCCCACAGACCTTTCCATGGTTTACCCCAGATGTTTCACATGCCCTGGTTCAGTCCACTGACAGCACGTCGAACCAGGTATACTACATCATTCCAATTCACTCTATTCCTTACATGTCTCTCATCCTCCTGTATGTTCAGGTCCCAAATGCTCAAAATCTTTTTCACTCTATCCTTCCACCTCCAATTTGGTCTCCCGCTTCTCCTTCTTCCCTCGACCTCTGACACATATATCCTCTTTGTCAATCTTTCTTCACTCATTCTCTCCACATGTCCAAAGCATTTCAACACAACACACCCTCTCTGCTCTCTCAAACACATCTCTCTTACCCTTTCATCACTTACTCGATCAAACCACCTCACATCACATATTGTCCTCGAACATTTCATTTCCAATTCATCCACCCTCCTCCATTCAACTCTATCTATAGCCCATGTCTCACAACCATATAGCATTTTTGGAACTGCTATTCCTTCAAACTTACCCATTTTTGCTCTCTGAGATAACATTTTCTCCTTTTATACTTTCATTATCACTCCTAGAACCTTCACCCCCTCCCCCACCCTGTGACTCACTTCCGCTTCCATGGTTCCATTCACTGCTGAGTCCACTCCTAGCTATAAAATCCCTGAGGTAGGGGAGAAAGAAATCTGACTCCATATTGCTTGCATGTCGTGGAAGGCGACTATAGGGGTGGAGGGGGTTGGAAACTGGAAAAAAAAACCTTCTTGTATTTCAATTTCTAAGAGGAAACAGAAGGAGCCAATCAGGGAATGCTCATCTTCCTCTAAGGCACAGACTGGGATGTCTGAATATGTGTATATAACCAAGATGAGAAGAGGGGAGAGATAGGTAGTATGTATGAAGAAAGAAACCTAGATGTTCTGACAAGTGCTGGCACATATATTAATGACAATAAAGGTAATTTTTCCTTGGAAATATTCTGCCTCTTTGTCCATGATCTGTTTGAAAAGTCCTCCATTACTCCTAGATCCCATAAAGAGAAAGTTAGGCCCAGTCGTCATACAATTTCTTACACAAGCACCAGGGTGGCCTCCCATCCAGACATACCTTATTTTTACAAAAGCCCACCTAATTGGTCTCTAAATCACTTATTTCTTAAGATTTTTAAAGTTATTCTTTCTCACTTCCCTCGGCAGCTGATACATATCATAAGAGTTCATCCTCATCATTTAAGTCATCCAAAAATCTACACACAGTATTTTCCAAGGATTCAACATATATACATGACCTGCAGGACATCAACCATGCACTTATAATGAGGATTGTAGGGACACTTATGAAAGGTGAATTCTTACATAGACCTTCTGGCAACGGATGGGACCTTGACACACTCCTAATGCTTTGATAAACCAAAAGTTTGAATATCAATCAATATGAGCTGTCATTTGGAGCTATATGAATTGATAATGCAATATTTTTTTCTAAGATGGGCATAAGGAAAATGCATTCTTTAACTCGTTTATTGTATAGTTGGATTTCATGGATATTCCATAAAACAATAGTAAGCACTGGTTACTCAAATTCTTAACGAAAAAAAATTAGTAAAATTTGTTGGGAATTGTTTTGCAATAGCAGACCATCACCTAACAATGGAGTCAAGTTACTTGAAACCTGTCATTACCACAGAACATTGTTAAACAAGCCATTTAAGCCCATGTTATGTGGGAAGTTACATTCCTAAACAAGAACCTGTTCCTTCATGAAAATCTTACCTAAACTGATCAATGAAAATGCAGGGCACTTTGAAAGTAAGGGAAAACTTTCAAAAATAAAAAACACCTCTGAAATGATGTAATGTACTGTACAAATAAATGGAAACACTTTCAAAAATCAACATAACCTTAAAAACCTTATCTTATAGCTGTAGGGAAGTAAGGGAAAAATTTTTGAAAATCAAAAGAACATATGAAACCTTACCCAAGTGGAAATGGGGAGGGCTATGATAATCTGTACAGGGGTTCATCATTTAATGTATTACATACATTTCTGAAAACTGGTACTCTGAGTGAAACTAAATGAAACCACCTGTACTAAAAAGACTTTATGTTATAAATTGGGGAATTAACACAATGGCAGAAAACACCACACCATGACTGTACGTGGAGCGCTGAAAAGGCTAAATGCGAATATTATGCAGACCTTACTATACCTGTGGAGAAAGTGTGTCTGAAGCATCAAATCATTCAGTACCACCACTATGTAGATATGCTAAAAATAAAAAATTGGGGTGCAATCAGGAGCATTCATAAATAAGGGCCCTACATTATCATTCCACATTTTTCAAGGGTAAGTTAGCTTAAGTGAGGTTTTATATTTATTTATTCAATTGGGACTGCATAGATTGGCTGCATAAGGGAAGATGGGGCTGCAGTACAACAGGTTGCTTGGTCTGTTATCAGATGTTTCCTCCCCAGTTAATGTGATGCTCAACCATGGGTATGACTAGTATATCTCGGTAATTTAACAGAAAGTGGATACATGTGTTCTAGTTGATAGATTTTGGCCAAGGTGGTATCAACAGATTCCTAACATTCTAAAAAATTTGATACAGAACGTAGCACTTCCCACTTCCACAAGGTAGAGTCCTCAGAATGTGGCAGGGCTTTAAATTAAGAGGGAAATTGCATGGTAAAACCATTCTATACTAAGACTTTGCAAGGTGTATTGGTACCACTCTCATTAAAAATCTATCGAGTAAAACAGTTTGTAAACTGATTCATAAAGTGAAGTAAACCTGTACAAAATATCCTTATGTCTGCGTTTTCCTACCCATGACCAAATGTATCTTCACGCACTAGAAACGTACCATTTTCCAATTCCAATTCACCAACAATAGAGTTTGGACTCTGTGTTGTCTATCATGTAAATGATATGCCAGGAGAAAGGAAACTAATGTGTTCTGGTCCTCAAATAGCCACCAACATTCTAAACTTGTATAAAAGCAGTCTTCACAAACTTCTGTCATGGTGAAAGGCCATAAATCATGTAATCATTAAGAAATATTTCTGAATAATTCTTTGGCAAAAAAAAATAACATTAATCGTTTAAAAGTGCTTATTTTCTTTTTCTCCCTTAAAAATCAGAATCCAAATCCTTTGAAAAGAAGTTGTTGTACCATCTTTACAAAATAACATGAAAAAAAGGAATAAGAATTTATTTGAAAGGTACCCAGTTGTATTTACAGAGATGTCAAATCCACTTAAACCAATGATTATGTCATCTATTACAGTAAGTTCCTCTTAAAACCTATTACAGATGGCACTAACCACTATCAATGAGTGATATTATGTTCTCCAAACTGAGGATATCTTGATAATAAAAGACTTTACATATCCTGAGTACAGCTATGACTTTTTGATTTACATTTTCATACAATGTTAAAAGGTATTAGGAAAATCTACACTACTAAATTATCATCTAACCCCAAATTTCCCCTCTTCTTTAAAACGTTCTATGTTAATGAGTTATAGCAAAAGATAAGGAATACTAGTTGCAATGAGAACAATTCTAAAATCATTATTTACACACAAAAAAAAAAATAAATAATACAACTACATTTCTATTACTAGAAAATGCAGGTACCAACAATTCTAACAAGATATTGAATAACGAGATAAATCTGACATGCTGGAGATGATCGGTAAGGTTATAATAGGTTCTGGTGGTACATGTTTCATATACTCTTACATTAATCAACCCCACAGTTGCCCTGATATTCACAATACTCACCACAATCTAATGTAACACAATCAATTACTTTTATCATTATTCTGTAAACACTGCTACACCAATACCCAAACCTCAACATCAAGAAATGCCATAAGATAGCGTATACCATTTCAAGCAGCGAGTAAACCATTACCAGCTCATTTATACATGTACACATACATAAAAATAAATCAGCACAATTAATGCTCAAACGAACTGGGATTTCTAGTTTAACCTGCTGATGGAAAGCAATATTTTGAATAATCTTTCTCCTTACCTGTTTCACGCCTAAGGTATTGTGACGTCCTTATTCAAAATACTATCCTTTTCATCCAAAAAAAAAAAAGGTGGCTATAAATGGACTGAATATATACACGAGAGAGCAGGTAAGGCGATTTAATATGAGAGCTGGTCCACCGCCCCCAGGAGGCTGGGATGACAGCATCACCCAAGGTTCAGCCCAATGTTTATGTTTCAGACTTTCACCTGTGTCCGGATGGCTGCACAATGACCTCCCTTACACAACCCTAACACTTGGAATATGACAAATGTATATCATTTTCCTGTCTGGTTTCCCTTACGTGAAATAATACAATTGATTGTTTCTATGATCTCAAGATGCGTGCTTCTTAATACATATATTTAACAATATACCGGAAAGATAGGGTTCGAACATATATAAGTATACAAAGTAAGGAGTTAAGGTGCATGAGGAAATCAATTTCCATGGCAGACGACAGTGCATGAGAGCTGGTCACCTCTGAATGATCAAGAAATAAGCTGGTACACTCATATTATTTGATTCAATGAAAGAAGAAGCTCTCTCTCTCTCTCTCTCTCTCTCTCTCTCTCTCTCTCTCTCTCTCTCTCTCTCTCTCTCTCTCTCTCTCTCTCTCTCTCTCTTTACGAGGGGACAGGGGGGAGGATTGTACTCCACAGTAACTTCATTAGGGATACGAGGGAGCGAGGGATATAATATTGCCATATCATTACATAAAAGGAAGTGCTCGGCGTATATACGGTCGAGGTGCTCCTGCTGGCGACGGGAAGGAAAAGAAGTATGGCAGGTATCGTGTCATTCAATAAAGTTGCAGCTTTTTTTTTTTTCTTTGTCCAGCAAAATGGACGACATCACTGTGCACTCCCGTCCTTTCCATGGACGGAGGTCCAGAGGAGGAGATAGAGGGCACTAGAACCTCGATGACTGAATGACAAGGTACTTAAGGACGTCAGCATCATTTGGCTAGCATTGGATAAAGCATTCAACAACAACAAAAAACATCGTAAATGAACTGTCTTCAAACGTTTGATAATAACTGGATGATGCAGCAAGAGATATAAGAATAAATGAACTATTTACAGTGAGCAAAGGTAGTATACCTTCGATGCATCTAAGGTCAAACATTGGTGTGAATGAAATATGAAATGTTTGTACGTATCTTCTGATAATCAGTGGAAAGTTTCTTTAAATTCATCATTTTTCAACAACTTGAGCATATGATGTTGCCGGGTGTGATACCACTTTTGGTGGCAAAGTTTATATTTGGTTTGTTCATTGTCACCAGGAGGGAGACAAACTTGCATGAGTATCTGTAGCCATGCATGAGTCACAATGGTAGCCATATATGAGACGGAGTGGTAGCTTCAGCAAGAAATGTGCCAAATTTGGACAAAAAGTTTGCTATAGGTCTTTTAGTTACATACCTTTTCACTCTATTTTGAGGAAGCCATTGTACTTCAGTAACCTTTTTTGTTTGTTTTTTTTGAAGTGAGACAGTTTTTATAGCATAAAAGTCAGACCGACATTACTTTGATATTTCATGTTTTTAAACTGACTGGTACATGCATTTCATTGTCTTGGGTCAAAGTTTTAAGCATTACTTAACTCCCATCAATTGTCTTTCTTGTATAATCATAGTTGCATTAATCATCGAAAGGCGACACAAAATCTTTACCTGTAATTATCAGGTAGATATTCTAAATATCAATTATAGGCTAATAATATAATTGAACTTTGTGTGAAACGTGTTCATTTCGAATTTCAAAGACCTTTAAATAGGCATTGTCGAAAGTCGATGAAAAAAAGTAAGAAAATCTTTTTTGACGACGTCGCTTTCTGAAACCGGAAGTTTGAAAACGTAAACAAGAAGGTGGATGATACACCATGATTGTGAGGTGACTCCTCCTCCTGCTGGGGAAAACCATGTGAACGAATGGCTGTCATGCACGTGCTGCAGGAGGGAGAAGGCGCTGCCGAGGTCCTGGATCTCATGTTGCAGGATCCACAGGGCGCTAGAGAGGTTCTGCTGATGGAGGGAGTAGGTGTCGCTGCGGTCCAGTGGTTGTGTTGTTGCATGTGTTGCAGAGTTATCGATGGCAGACGCCCGGGGGAAGTGCTGTACTTTTGACTTGGGAGTGTTTCCAAGGGATGACCCAAGGGTCAAAGGTCATATTATCATATCCCTGGGTCATCCCGTTGCGTTGAAGGGGTCAAGGATCTCTTCATAGTGTCCTAGATGCATCAGTCCATCCCCACCATCATCCCCTGTCAGATCCGACGCCATAAGAGGAAGTTCTCAATGTCTAGTTAAATGCGGGCAACTGGTAACTCCAGCAGTGCCCTGATAGTGGTTGATAAGACCTCCGGGACTCACTCGCCAGCCAACGATCCTCCGATAAAAGCTAGAGAGGATAGCCAGATAAGCTGGGTGACGCCCGTCACGTACGCCCGTCACGTGGGTCGTGAGGGTAGTGTGCGAGGCCACCCTGATGATGTCACCGTAGGATCCGCCAGCAGCAGTTGCTGCCGCTTTGTTGTCCCCTTGAACACGACGGTACGATCTTTAAGCACGACGGTACGGTCCTCAAGTACGGCGAGACGACCCTTGTGCATGGAGACACGACCCTCCAGCACGACGACCCCTTGGCCTTTGATTTGACTCCTAAGAGTCAAGTCAAAGGCCAAGGCCATCCTACTCAAGGATCTGTCGTGCCCAAGGGTTGTACCGTCGTACTCAAGGATCTGTCTTGCCAAGGGTCGCACAGTTGTACTGAAGGGTTGCACCGTAGTCCTCTAGAGCGTACCGTCGTACTCAAAGGTCGAAACGTTGTCCTTAAGGTCATACCATCGTATTCCAAGGTCGCACCGTAGTCCTCAAGAGCGCACCATTGTACTCAAGGGTCGCACCGTAGTCTTCAAGGGTCGTACCGTCGTACTCATGGGTCGCACCGTAGTCCTTAAGGGTCGCACCGTCGTACTCATGGGTCGCACCGTGGTCCTTAAGGGTCGTACCGTTGTACTCATGGGCCGCACTGTAGCCCTCAAGGACGTACCGTCGTACTCAAGGGTCGCACTGTAGTCCTCAAGGTCGTACCGTCGTACTCAAGGGTCGCACTGTAGTCCTCAAGGTCTTACCGTCGTACTCAAGGGTCGCACTGTAGTCCTCAAGGTCGTACCGTCGTACTCAAGGGTCGCTTCGTAGTCCTCAAAGATCGTACCATCGTACTCAAGGGTCGCACCATAATCCTAAAGGGTCGCACCGTCGTACTCAAGGGTCGCCCGTAGTCCTCAAGGTCGTGCCGTTGTACTCGAGAGTCGCACCGTAGTCCTCAAGGGTCGTACCGTCGTACTCAAGAGTCGCACTGTACTCCTCAAGGTTGTTCCGATGTACTCAAGGGTTGCACCGCAGTTCTCGAGCGTACCGTCGTACTCAAGGGTCGGACCGCAGTCCTCAAGGTCATATCGTCGTACTGTATTCTTTAAGGGTTGCACTGTCGTACTCATGGGTCGCACTGTAATCCGCAAGGGTCGTACCGTCATACGGGTCGCACTGTATTCTTCAAAGGTCGTACCGTCGTACTCAAGGATTGCACCGTAGTCCTCATGGGTCGTACAGCCGTACTCAAGGGTTGCACCGTCATACTCAAGGTTCGCATCATCGTATTCAAGGATTGTACCGTCGCACTCAAGGGTTGCTCTGTAGTCCTCAAGGTCGTCTCGTCGTACATATGGGTTGCACTGCAGTCCTCAAGGGTCGTACCATCGTACTCATGGTCGTATCGTCGTACTAAAAGGTGTTGTTTCCTACTGTTCAGGTATAGATGATATTCGGAGATAAAGATCCTAATGTCATCATTACCCTTGTGTGTGTGTAAGGGCAAAGATGGGTTGTGCAAAACTAGTCTTAGCGTTGTATGGATGTGAGTTTTGAGTTCTGAATGCAAGGGAAAAGCAGAGATGTCATTACATATTTGTGCATACATGGAGCGAGCTTTGCATTCGTTTGTCTTCTATGTTGAGTACATGAGGACAGATAATGGTAGACCTGATGGTTCATACTGAGGTTATGTGATGTGGTGGCCTTGAAACAATGGTAGGAAGTGGATAAGAAAGCAGATAACACTAACAACCTCGCCCCCTGACTTAACTGCCAGCATTAGAAGGATGGAGAAAAATATGAATACTATGAAGCAAGGGGAGACCATACTACCTTAGAAATTATACAAGTGTGGACTAAATAAAGTTCCCAATCTGTTAGACAAAATCTGCAATACTGTTGGAATCTGGAGATTACATGTAAATTGGATTTCATTCTTTGATACTGATAAGTGAGGAATTTATCTAGCCTTGATTTTAGTTTAGATTTAAATTAGCTATAAAAAGATTGGGTGTCAGGATGTAGCGTAGTCATTTCCCCATTTCCATGATGGACAGGATATCAGTGTAGAAAAAAATCTTGTTATATTCATTGCCTCTCAGACCCACTTTCTACCCATCTCTCTGTCAAAAACAAACAACGCTCGTTTTTCGGTTCAGCAATTCCACCTCTTGACTCAGTGATCATACTTGGCATTATTGTATCATCCACTCTTTCTTGGAAACCCTACAATACAGGAATAGCTAAGTCTGCCTCTAAGAAACTATTTATACAAAGGATTGATTCATCCTTGTATGGAGTACTGATCTCACATTTGGGTTCTAGCTCTGTATGCTTACATGACAGAGGTGAGTCGAAAATGATTGTACTTATAAACTGTCCCAGGCTAACTTCCAACCTTGACTTGCCCTACTCCTTAATGTTGGTTTACTTTCCCTCTTCTACAAGTATTACTTTGGTTTCAGCTCTTGAGAGCTGGCTGCTTGTGTGCATCCACCACTAGCTAGACCATGCAATACTCAGCGGGCTGTTGCATTGCATGATATTGTGTGGCCATGGGCAACTCAAGGGTGGGCCGTTTTGATACCTGCTTCTTTCCCAACACAAAGCTTTGGAACTCTGTACCTACATGTTTTTCTCAATAACTATGCCCTAGCACATTTCAAAAGACAGGTCATTCACTTCTTCCAAAATTCATAAGTACTTTCCCATGTCTTTTCCGTTTCATGATTCTTTCTATATTTCAGTTAAGGCCTGGTCTTGATGTGGACTTCTGTCAGATGAGCCTTAAAAAAATTCTGCTAAAAGATGGTCATATTTGAGACCATCCTTCACTCTCTCCCATTCTCATTCCTTTACATTTAATCAGGTTGAATTTCATTGACTGTATGTAACAGACCAACTTTGGAGTCTGTCAATTTTTTTCTGAAGTTGATGCAATCTTCCATGCTTTATAATTCCTTCATTACCTCCGCATCATCAGCAAACGTATGCAAATAAGAGTACACACCTTCTGGCAAGCCATAAACTGAACCCTGAGGCACTCTACTCATGATCTCATCTCATTTTGAGAAGCCTGCTTTGACATACATCCTTTTTTTCCTTCCACAGAGATAATCTATCAGTCAGTTTACCCTTACTCATGCCTAAAGATCTAACTTCTCAATCAACCACTCAGTGTCAAATGCTTTCTGACAGTCCAGTTGCCTTCTCATTTGACCAATACTAAGCTCACTTTTGTAAAAATCTGAAGTTTATTATTCATGACCTTTTTTCCCTGAGACCATATTGTTCCTCCTTAAGGTAATTTTTTTTTCTTTCCTTCATACTTGTCCACTGTTTCCTGCACCAGCGAGGTAACACTAGGAACAGATTAAGAAAGGCCACATTTTCTTATGTCCATCCTCTAGCTGTCATGTGCAGTGCACTGAAACCACAGCCCCCTTTGAATAACCAGACCCCTGATGCCTTTCCAAGGTTTCCCCAAGCCACTCCACACGCCCTGGTTCAGTCCACTGACAGCACGTCTTCCCCTCTAAGCCATATTATTCCACTTCACTCTATCCCATGCACACCTTTCACCTTCGTGCACTTTCAGGCTCCAACTACTCAAAATATCTTTCACTGCATCTTCCACCTCCACTTTGATCTCCCCATTCTTCTTGTCCCCTTCACTTCTGACACACATTTCCTCTCTGTCAGCCTTTCTTCACTTGTTCTCTCTACATGTTCCAAACCATTTCAGCATACCCTCTTCAGCTCTCTCAGCTACACTCTTCTCATCACTACACCTTTCTCTTCTATTATTAATTGATCAAACCACCTGGCATCACATATTGTCCTCAACGTTTCATTTCCGACCCATCTACCTTCCTCCACATATCCTCACTATAACCCATCTCGCATCCATACAACATCAACAGGATTACTGTACCTTCAAACATACCCTATTTTGCCCTTCCAAATAATGACTTCTTTAGCACATTCCTCAATACTCCTAGAACCTCCCCCCCCCCCATGACTTACTTTCACTTCCTTGGTTCCATTTGCTGCCATGGCCACTCCCCTGTGCATAAAACATTTCACTTTTTTTTAAATTATCTTGATTTTATTGACATTTGTTCTCAACTTCCTCCTTTCACACACTTTCTCTAATTCAGTTGCCAGCTGCTGTAATTCTCACTCAAACCTGCCACCAGTCATGTGATCAGCAAACAACCGACTCAATATGCAGGCATCCCTCATCCCTTACAGACTGCATATTTGTCCCTATCTTCAAGACCATTGCATTTACCTCCCTCACCACTCCATCCATAACAAAATTAAACAACCATTATGACATCACACACCTCTGCCAGAGACTAACCTTCACTTGGAACTACTATTTCTCCCTCTTCCTACTTGTATACATGCCTTACACTTGTTAAGAATTTTTCACTGCTTCTACTAGCTACCCTCACACCATTTATTTGTCAACCTTCCACAAAGCATCTCTGTCAACCCAGTCATATGCTTTCTCCAGATCCATAAAAGCTACATACAGATCCTTGTTTCTCAAAGTATTTCTCACTCCATTCTTCAAGGCAAACACCTGAGCCACACATCCTTTACCACTCCTGAAACCACATTATTTTTCCCTCAACCTGGTGCTCTGTACATGTCTTCACCCTCACAATCAATACCCTCCCATAGAGCTCCCCAGCTACACCCAACAAACTTATACCTCTGTAGTTTGAACATTCCTTTGTCTACCTTGCCATTAGACAGTGGCAATATACATGTATTCGGCCAGTCCTCAGGTACTTATGAAACAAACACACATTGAAAATAAAGAAAATCTATCAAAAATGTATTTACCTCCTTTGTTAAGAAATTCAACCTCAATGTCATCCACAGTACTCTGATTTTCTTTTCCAATATCTTACAGACCAAACTCGTTAGCGAGTTTGGTCCATAGTTCCACAACTCTTCCTCATCTCCTTTATAGATGGGCAAGATGCTTACCCTTTTCCTCTTTACCTTTCTCCAGCAACACCTTGATTAGAATTTCAAGGCAGTCTGTCAACAATATCTTGACAATCAGCACATATAATGAAATTTTACCAAGACCATGAACTTTTTATGGCTCAAGATCTTGTAATATTCTGTTAGTCTCTTCTAGAAATTCTCCACACTTTCTTAAGACCCCTAACCAATTCTATCTCTGTGGGGATGAGGTTAAAGTGACCTTCATTGTAAAAAAAAACTTGAACTGGTCATTCTTACCCTTTTAGTCTCTTCCTTGATTTGCTGCTCTTGAACCTACAATATGCTCCTGATGAACTAAAGGAAATTTTTGAAATCAATGAAGTCTACATTATTTTCTAAGTTTATATGTTCCTCCCTTTTCATCTTGCCTAACTAATTCTTTGTTCTCTTATACCAGGCTGACTGTGTGTGTTTGGATGGCAAGTAGTACAAAACTTCACTTGAGGAACAAAAACAATAAGATACTGTCGTGCTATGAAAGTGATTGATATGTGTCACAAGATGAGGCAAAATCTGGATAAAATGTCAAAGTTTGAGAGAGATGTGGTATAACTTGCAATCAACAGTGTCAAACTAATAATGAAATAAATATACCAGAAGTTCTTTTTTGATAAAAGAACTTACTTTGCATCAGGAGTACTTTAGAGTTCATAGAAAGATCTATCTAGAGAATGTGGACTGAGGATTGATTATTTAGAAGTATGTCACTGGAAGTGGACTTAAAAAACTAACTTCACACTGAGTGCTTTATTTAGCATTATAACTACAACTGTTTAGTGTCCCATGCTTCACTTGAGACAGTTGCCCAAATTCTGAAGCACCACTAGAGATGAGTTTAGTTGTTTTCCCTGGTCTGTTTAACAGAGTAACATAGGACTTTCAAAGCTACTTAGTGCTGCTTTAGAATTTGAGCATGGTGGATGGGAATGTTTATAACAACCCATTCACCCCATAGACTAGCAACTCCACGCGCCCTGTGAGTGAAAATACAAGAAATAATGCTACAAAATTAAAAGGGCAGTTATAACAAAATACCAAAATACAGCCATCATATTAATCATTACAAATTTGCAGACACTATCATGTATAAATGACTGACTGTTATGCATCAAAGTACAAGACTGCATGTTTGTGTAGATTTATCATTTTCTTTGCACAATCTAAAAAATATTTCATATATGTATGTACAACCATAGGGCGCCACAAACCATACCATTCAGGAAAACAATCTAGCACTTGCTTAGGGTGCATTGGCACCATAACTCTTCAGGTAGCAATGTCTGGAATGTCCTCACACATCCATCACCCCAGCGTTGAGGAAAGGTTCAGTTTAGGAAAAAAAAATCTTAATACTGTTTCCCTCTTAGTGGTGTTACAATCTCACAGACTGAGTCTACTGTGAAATACAGAGAGAGAGAGTGAGAGAAAGACTGTCCTTCCCTTCAAAGAGATGTTGACAAGCCCTGTCCAGCACCTTGGGTTGCCTTGTGACCCTTCCACACTTGATGAACACAATAATGTAGCACCGAAGTTACCTTATACATTCAGCACTCAAGCTTTAATGTGGAAGTTTGCATAATGCCAACTGTTGATATGCCATGGCAGCTACTGCCATCACTGTAAAAGTTAAGCTGATCCAATAATTCACTTTCAGCAATCTGATCAATGTCACCCAAAGGTATATCTAGCACCATATCTGATTTACAGCCATTCTTTTACAATAAAACATTAATACACCTATTTCATCAATTCCTTCACCATACTTATATAAATATACAGTACTTTCAAAAGTAATACCCTGTATTTTTAAAACTAACTACATCACACAAAAAGTATTTACCTAAAACCTTTGGGAAACTATTATCAATGAACAACCTGACTTGTGTGATAAAATGAAAATGTTTTCAAGTGACTGACTGTACTTTTTATCAACTTCATTCCACAGTAACCAAATACCAATCATTAACTGTAGAAAGGCAACCCTTCAGGCCACATATTAGCAGTTTGAAAGCTCAGTACCATCACCACTTTCAATATTCATTTTAGTAGGTATTCCTTTGTTTAATTTTTTACATTTACTAAATTCAGTTATATCTCCAATGAACTGTATATGCACTTGTCATTCAAATCCAAAGGTACCTGCAACTATGAAACATTAAGCCATTTCAATCTTGGGAGGTGTTGGCCTGTGAGCTAATTAACTGTTTCATTGTGATGTAGGTGGCAGAAAACCCTCAATCTCTGCCCACTCCTCATTATACTGGAAGACTGAACCCACAATCAATCACAGCTCTATACATTCTGGCCTCCTGGAGACACACCAAGGCTATCACCCATGCTGAAAGTCACAAGAAGAGCAACATCAAGGGCACTCTATTCGTAACTTCAGCTTGAGGTCAATCCAACCAGAAGCAGAACACCATTGTTTGTCACAAATTATAAATGGTCAGAGTAATCACAGTTAAAACTCCAGTAGCGTTACATTCACAAATAAAATCCTAACATAAATAAATGTATATCAATACACGACACAATGGTGTTCCTTAACTGAATACAAATCATAACTACTGCTTTAAGCAAGCACATCTACTAGAGAAACCTATCACAAGTCATAAGCAGCATGTCTACATATCTCAAGACACAATATCATTACAAAAATAGCTTTTTTCAACAAACCATATTAAGTTAAACAGTCCACAGAGTTTACAGACTAATAAGTTTCCACAATAAATATGGCATGACTGATTATAACAAACTTTTTGATGGTATATGCATCTTTTCTACAAATCAATGATTTGCACAACACATCAAACCATTTTTCTAAGAAATTCAGCCTAACTCATACAACAGGTACAATTAAGAAAATTAATATATATCTTCCTGATATCAATAACATTTTCTTTCTAGCAGACAAGGCTTTTGGCAAATTGTGAAAAATGTAGCAAATCTTTTGTGCAGTGATATTCACAACTATATCATTTGTTTTAAAAAATTACAAGTCAATAAACTGAGATCACAAGGAAAGCACTAAACAAGCAAACAGGCAAGCAATTACAACAAAAATTTGAAACAAAATTCTGCTGGCTACATTTCTTTTAATAAAAAAAGGCTTCTCAAATTACTTGAGCAAGTTTTAATGTAAGCAATTCTACTGTGATTCTTTGTGAAAGCTAATCTACTACTGATGCCAGATCCTTTACTGCATCTCAAAATACTCATATAAACTTTTTTATGGTAAAACTTTAGACTGTGACAAATGCTGCTACACTTACCGTTAACATCTGATATAAACACTGGTGAAGTTAACATCTAATGGCAGTTTTAAGATGCATTATTCTAAATGTACAAAACTATTGCTGTTTCAGCATCATGAAACTGGAAAATATCAATATCAATAAATAAAAAAAATTAATATAAAATAAAAAAAGTAAAAATTATCACAAAAGCAAAACAATATTCCCTAAACTTAATACAATACTGCTTCAATTAGTAATTTCATTAATATAATATATTCATGGGACAACTGAAGCAGTGCATCTTTTGTATATGAACCAATACTACAGCTCAGTGGATGAACCATAAATTCTGCATTCTCTTATTAAGAAAAGTGTAATAAAAACCTTGAGCTTACAGTTGTTAAATGGAAATATGATGTGATGTTATGAATGGAGGTATAAAATTATTAAGATGACATATATAAACAAAAATATGACAACCATTTCATATTTGAGTAGGTTGCTAGAATGACAAGTGTTACCACACGATAACAGTGCTTAATGTATTAGATACTATACAGACCCTACACCTCTGCGGATGAACAAATTTCCATGCTCAACCAAGATGGAGTGTGAAGCTAGGTTTCAATCCATCATAACCTACAAAAGATTCAGCTTATAAAAAATGGAGAAACTATACCTTATTCACCACTTCAAAAAATATCAAAATGAATACCACAGCAAGCTCCCATTAATCAAGGTATATTATTTCAACGTTACTAAAATCATGCAATCAGTGAGGTGCCTGGAGATTCTGCTGGAGTAATTCTATTTGAAATAAAAGATATAGTCCAGGGGTATAGGTATACATTAACAATTTATGTGAAGTGAGAATGGCATTAATCCCTAACTTCACCTGACGGGCAGAAAAAGTTATCTGACTCGCTTGTTTAATCATGAATGGTCCCAATGTTGCATCCAAATAAAAAAAATCACTCAATGAAATATCCTTCTTCCAAGTAGCCGGAAGTATTAAAAAATATCTTCAAATGTATATTTTCACAAAGAATCAGTACACTGCAGATAAATCTAAATTTTGAATATAAAGAACATGGTTATTAACATTTCTCTCTAAAAGTTATCTTGGACAAAGAGAAAAGCAATAAATGAAGCAAGAACAATTCTCTCTAAAAGTTATCCTGGACAAAGAGAAAAGCTAATTCAAAAATGAAATTTTTCAAAGATGTCATCACATGCATACAAACTTTCAAGAGCTTTGTCTTGCAGAGTGAAGTAGCTACATAACAGCAAAATGAAAAAGTATTAGTTGGTAAGCAAGACTGGCTAATCAGCTCTGCACACAGAAGGAACTGTGATGTCTGGTGCAAACTATTCTGCCATGCTCAACTTTGGAAAAAGGATCTTAACAGTCTCCCAAATATAAAGCATGAACGTCTTTATGGGATAACTCTTAATACAAAGAATTATGGGTAAAATTTCCAGTAATATAACAGTGAAATGACAAAAAATGCACGGAGAAAAGGATAAATGAGCCAGGTAAAAAAAAAAAAATTTCATAAAAAATCAGTCTTGAGTCATATTCATACTCTATCACTATTACTGTAACCCAGGAGTTGAGAAATACCATGTTCAACCAGTCTAAGTCAGTCATGGACCACATACAAAGTAAAAGTGTACAGTCTTAGAATTACCATTAACAACTAAAAGTTGTATCTCTTTTGGGTAGCTGTTATCACTTGGCCTTAACAGGCTCAATAACCTAGGCAGTTGAATGGAATCACGTCTAAATAATCAAATCAGCAACCAGTCCATGGACTAAACGTATCATGGTAACTTTGTTCCTTAGAACAAAACTCTTCACTGAAGTTATCATGACGTCTTCAGTGTAATTCAAAATATCACATGCCCAAACACCTACAACAGGTCATCATAAGGGGCTAGTCTCATTCACAAAAGCTAGATTACAATGAAAATATGTATGTACCAGCCAATTTAGCCAATTATGACAAAATCAAAATCTAGTAACATGGCACAAATGTCAAATACCTCACATTTAAAGCTAAAATTTTACAAACCTTCTCAAAAAATATAATATTTATATGAAATAAAAGTCACCTTCAAATACAAACAATTTCTCACAATATAAAACCAGAATCATGTAAACTATTCATTGGACATCAAAAAGAAACATATGACAAGTTTCCATATAATTACCACTTTCCTGAATCACTACTGAGATCACAAGTTTAAACAGCAATTTGATAATAAGGAATGCAAAAACATTACGTTAATCCATTAATGTCAACAGCATTATTCAAAATTAGTGATTAGTTTCTATATCACACTCAAAAGGAATTGATTTCACAATATACCTCTCACAACGGGAGAAATATGGTTTTACTGATTCATTGAACCAAAGAATTCTATGAAGAAAATTTCATCTAAAATGTGTCCTTTTATATCTAACAATGACACAATCACCATATACTAATCACCTGATAACTATGTAGTGGCTCTCTTTTAAATTTGACAATTGAAGGGTATATATTCTAACCATATTTCTATGTCTATGCTGGATATTCCATAATTTGAAAAATTCTTCAAGTAAACCTGTTAAATAGTTTTACCATAAATTTCATAAACCTTACCAACCACTTTTTTCATTAACATACATGGATCAACATAACATGGATTTACTTGCTTTAACCTCACAGAATCCATGATTAAAGAAGTATAGTGTACTGAATGTTGTAAAATAATTTTAGTCCTATTTAAAATCATGAGTGGACATACAAATTACAAGTCACAAGATCTAACCTTCAAAACTGGAAAAAATAATTTATCAAAAATAAGTTAATTATATGCATGCTACTGAAGAGATAAAATATCAAAACCATTTCGTTTTTATAATTTCCCTCACAGCCAATAGTTGAATCTAAACTATGATTGGCTAAAAAGTTCCCCTCAATGATCACCTCCAGACTTCAAACTGATTTTAAAGATGCAAGTGACATTTCCTTGAATTCTCGTATAATCCCAACTATAACCACTGAGATCCACACCAACCTGTCACACTAGTCACGAAAACACACGCAAAATAGAACATATCACAGATTATCCATCAAGTTCTTTTGATGATTTGGTGTCCAAAAATATCATTATACCTCACCACGAACCTCAAAAAGAAGTGGTTCTACAGAAACAATTTCATACAGAGAGGAGCTCCTTAACTCTGCCCACCACTGTCCCAGCTACATATCATAATTATAATATTACATTAATAATAACAATAATTAATAATAATAATAATAATAATAATAATAATAATAATAATAATAATAATAATGAAAAATTTTAACCAATAATTTTGTTTTATTCATGCACCCTTGATGAAAACCATCACATCCTATAAAACTTATATTTCCAAGAATCTAACATTTTTAATAAAAAGAATCTGAATATGACTACTGTACCACTTGACAGTCAAGAGTGCAATTATGCCTTTCAGCCAGAGAATTACTATCTTACACACCCTGAATATACAATCACATAGACTTAAATTTGGGAAAAACAAAAACCTTATTAAGTACAAATCTGCTTATCAATTTTGTGATATTTTACTCATCTATATATATTATGAATATGATATGAATACACTACTTTTGAAGTAGTCTGTAAAGAGACTTAACAAATTATATAATTATGTAACAAATCTATCATGATAGATAATCCAATCTTCATACTATAAATATTTTAAGGTGAATAACATAAGTAGCAACACATTTATCCAAAATAAGTTAAGCATAGAATTTATTAAGAATTTAATAAAATCAAAACTATAATGAGTCAACTCTTCATGCAATAACTTTCATAATGTTCTGTAAATAAATCCATGGTGGATAAAATAATTATCTGCATGAATGTAGGATGGTACCAAACAGTCATTTATTTACACTGGATTTTGTTTTCTGATTGCCTAAGTATCTCATAAAAAAAAAAATATTATGTACTCATAATAAAGCCTCCCTCATTTTCCAGACCTGAGGCTCTAATGAAGCTAAAAATGATGTATGACATCAAACTCTTACATATCTACACAGATCGCCCAATCAACTTCTCAACTGCCTGTTTGATGTCTTGAATTGCTAAGTCAATTTCTTCCATGGTAGTGTCCCTTCCAAGACTTAAACGAATGGTACGAGATGCATGGAATGAACACACACCTGAAGCTTCAAGGATGCCTGCAAAACATTCATAATGTCAAAACATAATCATAATGGAAAAAGAAAAGTGATTAATATATGACATGACCACTTTGACAAAAGTCAGTAAGTGAGGACCAGCCTCTACAGTATCAACTTGTATCCTAGTCTGAGTATTACTTCAAATACTTAGCACAAACAGCCCCAAACAGAATATTCTCATCCACCACATGTACTATATTCAGTGAATTCATCAAGCCTTGTAACATAAAACACTTGGCAAATTTTCAAGAACTCAATAAAGTTTCCATCGCATTCATTCATAATCACAATACCACGATGTGATCTATACATATGTTTTCCTCGTTATCAAATGAGTGAAAGAAAATAGGAAACATCATGAAAAAGAAAAATGGAAAGGAAATACATCTTTGAAAAGATGATGTGAAAAGAGTAAAAGCAGATACTGCTTCATGTGCAGTGACCAAAATGGGAGGAATAATCCAGTTTTGGTCTATTGTATGTTGTGAATAATTTACAAAATATTTCCTTATCCATATAGTTGTCCGAACTGTGTATGCAATTATTCATTTGCACTATACGAAGAGGGAATTTTACACCCATGAAGCCCTATCTCTTGAACATTCTCTCATATCTTTTAAATCTCTGTATTCTCTCCACACTTAACATATCCTTGTTCAGCTTGTTCCATTCATCCACCAATCTTAAACTTAAATCTACTTCTCTGCATTCTTTTCAATAAGTTTCTTACTTAATTTCATGTGGTGGGCAAATTTAAGGCTTCCAGCCTTTCTCTGTATTATCAATCACCTCTTAATTCTGGTACCATCTTTGCTGCCTTGCTAAATATTTCCTTATCCATATACTTGAAAATCATTCTAGTGATTGACAAAAGACAGTTTGCCTCCTTCATCATTCTCCAACTATAGAACTCTAGTGACAGGTATGGAGCAAACTCCTAAGTCCTTTCACACACACAATTCTGAAGCCAACTTCTTGCTTATTTGTCTTCATTACTTTACATTTACTCAGGTTGAATTTCATCAACCATGTACCAGACTAACTTCAGAGTCAGTCTAGACTTTCATATAAGTTGATGCAATCCTCCTCACTTTTCACTTTCCTCATTTACACACATATTCAGGTATAGGACCCTGTGGTGCTCCATTGGTGACCTCCACTTACATGCTTCATTTGTTCTTTTCTAATAAGATAATCTATCCATCAATGGAGTCTCCTATTCATTCCTGCTTGATGACCCAGCTTCTTAATCAGCCAACCATGAAGTACAGTATCATATGCTTTATGGCAATCAAGATGCAAACAATCCACTTAACCTTCCCTTTTATCTAAGAGTTCACTGTCACATAGAAATAAATAGGTTTCCTTTCACAAGACCTCCTTTCCCTAAAACTCTGTGCTCTCACTTAGGTAATTTCTCCTCAAGAGAGTCATCCATCTATTTTCTGATTACCTTGTCCAGAACCTTGTAAACCACAAATGTCAGGGAGACTGGTCTGTAATTCAGCATATCCTCCCAATCTCCATTCTTAAAGATAAATAAGATGTTTAGCCTTTTCTGCTCCCTTGGCATTTTACCCTTCTCATGCAACATTTTCAACAGCATTTCTAGAGGTCTGTCTTGGGCACCTGCATGAATCTTCAGCACATACCATGAAATTTCATCTGGCCCATGAGCCTTTTATTGGTCAAGAACCTTAAGTATTGTTAGTCTTTTCTAAATATCTCAACGCTTTCTAAAACCTCCTTCCCATTCCATCTCACTGGTATCAGGGATAGAACTCCTCATACCATCTCACTGGTGTTTGGAAAAACTTTTGGGTTTGTTGTTCAGTCTCTCAAATGTCCATATATCACTTTCATACACCTGAATTTCTTATCCTGATTAAAGTCACTCCTTATGACTTTATCAAAAAGTCTTCTATCTTCTCCTGCCTTGTCCACAACATTCTTTTCAAAGTGTCTTTGTTCCTTCTTTCTTCTACTGCTATACTCATTTCTTGCACTCCTATATCTTGCAAATGCTGACTAGTTGGAGTGCCACTCACATCTTCACCACTGCACATCTCAAAGCTTCTTTGCATCTTACCATAGTTTACCAAAGTATTCTTCCTTCTTTCTTAACCCTACCTCTGTATAAGAGGCTACAGGTACTCATGTTACTATTCTATTGTAAACTTCACAGACCCTTTCATTACAATACACTGGTTCCCAGCAACTGAACTACATTTCTCAAGCTATATCACCACACAAATTGTTAAGGTTTGTGTAGTTTCCATGATTACATCTCATGTTTGGGTCTTATCTCATCATAAAACACACTAACAACCTTCTGCAACTCCTCTTCACTCTCTGCAAACAGCACAATATCAACCACAAACAGGCTTGCCATTAGCTACAATATCTGCCACACTCCATCTCTGCACCCCTTTTCCCTAGTTTTGCTTTCATCTCTCTTTATCATTCCATCCATATACATATATATCAAAAAAGCCATGGAATACCATATATCCTTATTCCACTCACCTCATTTCACACTCTTTCTCCAGGTACATAAAAGCTGTACACAACTTCTTACCTTTTGCTAAATACTTTTCCACCATTTATCATTATTAATATAATCATATATAATCATACTTTAACGCTGTCTCCCGCGTTAGCGAGGTAGCGCAAGGAAACAGACAAAATAAATGGCCCAACCCACCCACATACACATGTATGTACATACACGTCCACACACACACACATATACATACCTATATATTACAACGTATACATATATATACATACATACACATATACATATATACAAATATACATAATTCATACTTGTTGCCTTTATTCATTCCCGTCACCACCCCGCCACACATGAAATAACAGCCCTCTCCCCCTGCATGTGCGCGAGGTAGCACAAGGAAAAGACAACAAAGGCCACATTCGTTCACACTCAGTCACTAGCTGTCATGTATAATGCACCGAAACCACAGCTCCCTTTCCACATCCACATCTGACACATATATCCTCTTTGTCATATGTGAATATACACATACATAAACACCCGTACATGCACATATACATACATATACATATCAACAAATACACATAAACATATAAATAAATACACATAAACACATTCATACTTGCTTGCCTTCATCCATTCCCAGTGCTACCCTGTCCCACAGAAAACAGCATTGCTACCCCCTGCTTGACCGTGGTAGCGCCAAGAAAACAGATTCGTTCACAATCAGTTTCTAGCTGTCAAGTATAATGCACTGAAACCACAGCACCCTATCCATCTCCTGTCCCCACATACCTTTCCATGGTTTACCCCAGATGTTTCACATGCCCAGGCCCTGGTTCAGTCCCTGGGGACAGGGGAGAAAGAATATTTGCAACGTAATCCCCGTATGTCGTAGAAGGCGACTAAAAGGAGTGGGAGCGGGATTCTGAAAACCCTCCTCTCCTAGTATTTCAATTCCTAAAAAGGGAAACTTCACAGACTTATTCCCCTATAACTACTACATGCATCCTTCTCACTTCTGCCTTTGAATAAAGGAACAGCTTTCATCCAATACTCTGGCACAACCTTGTTTCCATGCTAAATTACATATAAGATGCATCCACTCTATCACACTTTCTCCTCCATACTTCATCATTTCAGCTGTAATCCCATCCACTTCAGGTGCCATTCCTACCTTCAGCCTCATTATTACCCTTCTTACCTCCCTCTTTTCTATAAGCCTTTGCACTTGTATCCTCTTCCTTCCCTCCTCCCTACCTATGCATGTAACAACTGCTGCCTCCCCTTCTCCCACACTCATCAATTCTTCAAAAAAACCTCTTTCCATCTTCCTTTCACTTCCTCCTTTTGATTCAACAATTCCCCTTCCTTACTTATCACATCAACATCTCCACTCTTACATCCACCTCTTTCCTTTTTCACCTTCCATTATAGTTTCTTGTCATCCTGAAACTTTTCACTTAAATTTCTTCCAACATCTTCATCTACTCTTTCTTTGCTTTCCTCTATTAGCTTCTTAACATTCCACTTACATATTTTGTATTCTTCCATCCATTGTTGAACTTCCACTGGTACATTTCTACTGAGCAATCTACCACATGCCTTTTTCTTCTCTTCAACAGCATTTCTAATCTCTTCTGTCCACCATGCATTATGCATTGCCCTTTTCATTCCTGTATTTCACTACCTTGTATCCAACTACTGATTTTACAACTTTTACTAGTATTTCTCTTAACACTTTAAACACCTTACTGACACATGACTGCATTCCTACATTCACTGCACTTCCATCTAAGCTTTCAGTTACACTGCTTTCATACTCCTCCCTACATCTTTCCTGATTTATACTTCTCCCTGAACCTCATCCTCACAAGAACCATGATTTGATCAGAGTCTCAAAACAATCCTCTCATGATTCTAGCATCCAGCACAGCCTTTCTCAATCTTTCATCCACTACCACATAATCAAAGCCTTTTGCTCTTCTCTTCCATCATTCCTCATCCATGTATATCTGTGAATCGTTTTGTGCTGAAAAAAGGTGTTCAAAAGGTATAAACCCCTCTCATCAACCATATCCACAAGAGAGCTTTCATTCTCATTTACTCCAGGCACTCCCCATTTACCGACTATCTCACCAATTCCATCACATCCCACTTTCACATTAATACCACCCATTACGACTACATTTCTCTCATTCTCAAAACCATTTATTCAGTCATTAAAAGTCCTCCAGAAAAGCTTCATTTCATCCTTACTTCATGCAGTCTTCATATTCAAAGGCACATATATACATACCCAAGCATATTTCACAATCCCAATCTTTCCTTTCACCCACACTATTCTTGATCCATTCCATTAATGCTCTGCAACACCATCCCATACTCTTGGTGACAGCAGAATTCCACATCCTTCTTTTCCTCTTCCGTGAAAATTTTCACTCATTCCCATCCATACGCACCTGTTCCTTTAACATCCTCATCTTCCACCAAGTCAAACTTTAGCATTACATGATCACTTTATTCAACTGGTTTCTCATATATATTATCCTCAAAACCCATGCAACTTATGTGTGAAGATGAAATTTCATCTTACAGTGATCTACACCATGAAAGTGAGAGGGGGAGAAAGAATACTTCCCACGTATTCCCTACGTGTCAGAGAAAGTGACTAAAAGGGGAGGGAGCAGAGAGCTGGAAATCCTCCCCCTCCCATTTCTTTTTTTAATTTTCTAAAAGAAGGAACACAGAAGGGGGCCAAGTGAGGATATTTCCTCTACGGCTCAGTCGTCTGTTCTCAACACTACCTCACTAATGCAGGACATGTTGAATATGTATGAAAAAAAAATACAGACTGACAGATTTATAGGTAATTCTATGCTGTCTATACTCAAAACCAACTACATTTTACAACAACACACTTTTAACACTGCAAATCAGGTAAAGTTTATGGCAGAAGGGCACACATCAACTGCCTGCTGCAACAACAGAAGTGAGGCTGGTTTCCATGTTAATAAATGGTTAACTAATTCTAAACAAATGAGATGGACATAAAATTCAACTACAGTAAACCATGTCAAAAAATAATAACTTACCTTAGTCCTTGAGCTACAAGTACAGAACACTAAGTCTACAAGTCTAGAAATATTACTACAAGTTCTGCCACGCTGGCATAAAGGAAAGTCTATTTATGCAGCAAACTGTAATTTCTTGGTCTAATAAAGTTCCAGTTGCTCTATGCTTTAGCTGAAATTACTATATATATATATATATATTCTTATCCCTGGGGATAGGGGAGAAAGAATACTTCCCACGTGTTCCCTGCGTGTCATAGAAGGCGACTAAAAGGGGAGGGAGCGGGGGGCTGGAAATCCTCCCCTCATCATTTTTCTTTTAATTTTCCAAAAGAAAGAACAGAGAAGGGGGCCAGGTGAGGATATTCCCTCAAAGGCCCAGTCCTCTGTTCTTAATGCTACCTCGCTAACGCAGGAAATGGCAAAGTTTGAAAAAAAAAAAAAATATATATATATATTCTTATGTCTGCTTATCCTGATGCATTAATTCTTTCATCTAATACATACTCTGATTCTCGGTGTGTGCATGGCATGCTGCCCCACAGCTGGCCTGAACCAAGCGACAGTGCCGTAGAATTTCTGGTCCTGCAACCTGAAACCCAATAACATTACTGTTACAAGTTAATATTCAGCTGTTTCATCTACTTTTATTTTACAGTGTGACCTACAGAGCATAGCAAGCATAAAGATGTTTTGTACACTGTCTTCTCAAGGGAGAAGTTTCAACATAATTTTCAAAAACTTTGCTTATTTCACAAATTGCAATAAAACTTTACTAGCATATGTGATACATCATCAAATGTAATGACTACAGATACTTTGCATAAAGAACTAATGCTCACTAGAACAATTAATAAGCATGAAACTAATGCTCACTAGAACAATTAATAAGCATGAAACAATTTTTCCTACATCCAAAATCATCACATCCTATCTAGGCAGTCTACGTATGTAGAACAAGCCATCACATCACACCATTAATATCACAGTGAACATGTTTTGCTGGAGCATCCATACTTCTAAGTCCTGGCTATCACATTCATACTCACAGGCTCACTATATGTGGACACAAAAGAACGGAAGGTAAAAACGGAATGATCAAAGAAAGAACAAAATAGCAAATCATAAGATCAGACAGTCTACTACATGGAGTGCAATAATAGGTAAGGGTCCAGTTTGTCTGAGTGAACATGACTGCATATGTGCCCAGGCCTACTATATGGAATGCAGTAACAAGTCAGGGTCATTAGTCAGAATGGACACAACTGCATTTGTGCCCAGGCCTATTACATGGAGTGCAGTACCAGGTCAGGGTCCAGTTAGTCTGAATGGACATGACTGCATTTGTGCCCAAGCCTACTACATGGAAAGCAGTACCAGATCAGGGTACAGTCACTCAGAGTGAACATGTCTGCATATATGCCTGGGGCTACTAAATGGAGTGCAGTACCATTCTGAATGGCCATGATTGCATAAATACCCATGGAGTGCAGCACTAAAAGGAGTGCATAAGCCTGAACTCAGAACAATATCCTGGTATAAACTGTACCTGTCTATAATAGAATGAAACAGATGATGTGTTAGGGAGACGAGGGAAGATGAAGTGCTGCTGCTTTGGGCCCCGAGGTGGTATAGAACATGTCTCTGGGTCAGATGGTATGCAGGGGTCCACACAGTTGATCTTCACTTGGTTGCCGAATACTTTCTGATAAAAAGTGTACATTTAGTAAAAAAAAAATTTCATCCTTCAAGTTACCAAAAAATAAAATAAAAACTTTTTTCATACTCTTTTGCCATTTCCCAAAACAGCAAGATAATCCCAAGATCAGACAAACAATAGCCTCATTTGCTCACATCCTCTCTTTTATTTGTTATGTACAATGCACCAAAACCAGAGCCCCCATACACAGAACATTCTCTGGTTTCCCCTGACTGCTTCATATGCCCTAGTTCCACCAACTTAGTGCACACTGCCCCCTGTACATCACAATGCTCCAATGTGTTCTTTCCCATGTGAGACTTTCATCCTCATAATTCAAAGTCTCTTTCACTCCAGCCTTCCATCTCCTTTTTGGTTTCCATATCCCCACTGCTCCCTCCACTTCTGACATGTATAATCTCTGAAGTCAGTCTCTATTCACTCATCATCTCCATATATCCCAACCACATCAGCACACACAGCAGCCTTCAAAATCATACTCCACTCACAACCACACTACTCCTCACACTGTCATTTCATACTCTCTCAACATCCATACAACACTGGTGAGTCGGTTATGCCTTCAAACAAAACCACCCCTCTGTCTTAACAAAGAGTGAACTATCCTTCCACACACTTCTCAATGCTCCCAGAACCTTTACCCCTCTTCCACTCTACAACTTGCTTAAGCCTCTATTGTTCCACCTGCTTCCAAGTCCACCCCCAGGTATCTATAGCATTCCTCTTTCTCCAGGTCCTCTCCATTAAGACTTACTTTCAAACCATCTTGTCTCACTTCTCTGCTGCATCTCATCACCATTCTCATGTTAATATTCACTTCCAACTTTCTCCTTTTGCATGATCAACAAAACTATATGTCACAAGCCTCAAGAGTTTCTCTCTCAAGTCTATACCAATAGACCCATGTCATCAGTGAACAATAACTGATTCACCTCCCAGGTGCCCATACCCTTGACACACAGGCATATGAAAAAATGATGAAATTTAGAGTTAAAAAGAGAAACATCATATTCTTGTTTTCAGGGAATTTATCTTAAACACATTTATACCTACAGAGAAATATCATGTAATGAGCACAAGTGTGCTGGGCAATACATGGCAATGCTGCCTATGTGGGTGTTCCAGATAATCTAAATTCTTGGAAATTACTGTTAAGTATGCATTTTCAACATTCACCCAAATTTCTACACTTCACTGCTCAAGACTACTGTGGGACTCACAGTATATATGAACACATGAAGCAAGTCTTCTCATACTGTCTTCCTGCCTCAGCAGAGTAATGTCAGAGCAAACAACAGAGCCTTACACAAAAATAATTTGATTAGCTCCTTCTGACCCCTACTCCTGCCCTTAAAAGCCTTCTACTATAAACCAGGAAATGTATGGGTAGCACTCTTTCACCCATAACTCCAAGGATATATACATAAATACACTACCATATACAATAAATGGTTAGTACGTTCTTCTCAATTACTAATATCTTTATCAATTTCTATACCTAACTGCCTTTCCCACCTTTGTGAGGTGGCATCCAGAGCAGACGGACAACAGCCTCGTTTGTTTATATCCAGAATCTGGATGTTGTGTAGTCTCTATCCACAGCCAAATCCCATAATTACTCTAAGCTACTTTATCAATGCCTTTGTATTTTAGCTTAATAATACTGTTCATACCAAACTTAAAGCAACTATTTACTTAATGTAAGTACCATCCTACCTTAACAGTACTAAAGTGACGCCCTGAACATTTCTCACCCTCTGAGTCAGGAGAGGGTGTACTGAAATGGTTTGATCACATAGATAGAATGAGTGAGGAAAGATTGACAAAGAGGATATATGTGTCAGAGGTGGACGGAACGAGAAGTGGGAAACCAAATTGGAGGTGGAAGGATGGAGTGAAAAAGATTTTGAGCAATCAGGGCCTGGACATGCAGGAGGGTGAGAGGCGTGCAAGGAACAGAGTGAATTGGAATGATGTGGTATACTGGGGTCAACATGCTGTCAATGGACTGAACCAGGGCATGTGAAGCGTCTGGGGTAAACCATGGAAAGTTTTGTGGGGCCTGGATGTGGAAAGGGAGCTGTGGTTTTGGTGCATTACACATGGCAGATAAAGACAGAGTGAGAATGAATGTGGCCTTTGTTGTCTTTTCCTAGCACTACCTCATGCTCACAGGGGGAGGGGGGTGCCATTTCATGTGTGGCGGAGTGGCGACGGGAATGGATGAAAGCAGCAAGTATGAATATGTACATGTGTCTGTGTATGTATATGTGCATATACAGTGAAATATATAGGTATGTCTATGTGCATGTGTGGGCATTTATGTATATACATGTGTATGTGGGTGGGTTGGGCCATTCTTTCGTCTGTTTCCTTGCTCTACCTCACTAACACGGGAGACAGCGACTAAGTATAATAATAATAAAAAAAATATATATACAGGTGAAAAAGGGGGGAATGCTGTTTCCTGTGTGACAGGGTGGTGACAGGGAATGAATGAAGGCAGCAAGTATGAGTATATACATGTGTATATATC